>NW_027248277.1:27458082-27753082 GCF_041260155.1 Ptychodera flava
CAATGACTGCCAGCTGAAGATGCTTCACTTCTGTAAAACAGTTCATTCCCTATAATAAAAAGCACAACTCAATGTGCATTTAAAATTAAAAGTTAACAAAATGAAGAAGCCTTCTGATCATTAAATATTTGTCTGTACACATTCATGTTGGAACACTATTCAATTTTTTTGTGTAAAATGCAATGATAAATGATTCAAAAGCCTTTAAACTATATCTGATACCAAAAAACCTTTAAATTATTACCTATTTTGTTTCATGAATAAGTTTATATCATCAAATGTATCTAATAACCGACATACCCAGTACAAACAATACTTGCTGTTTTTTGTGTTGTAAATATTTCCATTTAACATGCTTACCAAAAAGCACAGAATAATTATATTTTGTATGTATAACATCAAATACAAACTGAAAGATACTTGATTTGAGCCAACAATACAATCCTCTTGGCTGAACATTGTAATGTAATTTATTTTCTCTGTTTAGCATGGCATGAAGAAAAAATCAGTTTAGCATCTTTGAAAGTTACAGAGGAAATTATTATGTTCATGAATTTGCCATCTGATTTCTATCAGATATGATACTTTATGATTCAAATCTATTCAGATAAGGCTTAAAATGATCATTTACATTGTCATTTAACTAATTTGCATACTCATCAGAAGATTCTGTGTCTCCACACATGTATAATCATATTGTGTTTTATTCATTTCTTTTCTGTATTATTTAGGCAAATATTCTGATCATCAGTCTCGACATCCAGTTGAGCATGCCACGGCATCAACATTTTCCTCACTAAATAATGTAACTAGCATGTTAATAAATGTAACTAGCATGTTAGTGATCTCCGTTAAGGTTCATATTCACTAACGTAGTACTTTGCATTCAACATTAGAGTGTGTACATTTTCTAGGTACAAAATTCATTATGCTGTTATTTTCAAGTTCAATAAGAATTTTCTGTAAAAATTCAAAAATATATCTTCACATAATGGATACATATATATCTTTTTGTAATTTTTGTAATTTCATTACTTTAAGTCAATGCATCCATAAATGGATTTTCATGCATTGAATAAAATACATGGACATATACAGAATAAAATTAAATAAATAAATAACTCAATAAAAAACAAACAAACCAGTAGTTAAAAGTTAAAAAAAAACTACACATCAAAAGATAAGCATAAAAAGTTAGTGAGCACCGTGTATTTAATTAAAACGAGCAGGAAGTTGACATGCAAATCGGCAAGAATTGGCTCTGAAAAGAATAGACAGGCACAGAAAAGTAGTTTAAATTATAGTATTGGCAATGATGGATGAACGATATTTGAATGAGCGACTGTGGGCTTTAGAAACATGATATTTACTTCTGGTGTTATACTGGTGAATTGTTGAATTTTTGTGAGAAGGTCAGACAAGTAGACAGAAACTTTTTGTTGATACATTGTGAACTAGATTTTTTAAGTGTTGGTCGTGTCTTTCCTGAATAGTTGGCCAGTTGAGTGAATTTCTGTAAGATGTAACATGGTCTGACTTTTTGAGTCCACACTGAATGCGAACTGCAAAATTAATTATGCGTTGTAGATTGCTTTTGAGAGTAATATTACAGTTGGAAAAGACAGTGTCACAGTAGTCTAAAAGGGAGAAAACTGTAGCTGAGATAACTGGAGACAAACAGTTACTCTATTATTTTTATATGTAAGCAGCAAAGCCAGCATTATTGTGCTTTGCCAGCCCCCACAACATGTGATACTTACATTCCTTTAATCTTAATTTTCAAACTGGCTTGATTTCAGATTAATAGATTATACAATCGTATACTTTTCACATTTCTAAAAAATTACTAACATGAGCCTTTTCCTTCACAGACTTTTACAAGGCGAATGTCATCTGCGATGCAGAAGTTGGTTTCTAGGTTTACTATTTCAGAAAAAAAGGAAGAATTAAGGGCAGTAGATGAGGTATTTTTCTCAGCATGTTCATCTTGTTTTAAGCAAGGTAATAAATAACAAACAGGATTTAATGGCTCTTAAAGTGAATTTCAACTTTCTGTCAAACAACAATACGTGACAATAATCCAGGTTGGCGAGGAATTGTGTGCAAGATCAGCAACATGCTGTGAATTATCTGGCATCCCCTGTCAACACAGCTGAAGAACAAAAGTGAAGTATAAAAATGCATTACTATCCCAGCGGATATGTTGAGATTTTAGCAGCATTACATCTGAGAGGAGATATTTGATAGGCTAAATAACAGTATTTGCCTTGAATACATGCCAAAAACTTCAGATGATTCTAGGCAAATGAGATGAACATTGAGATACAATTAAGATATTGAACAGACACAACTCTTGTATTCAAACATCTAAAGACCTAAAAAGTTGCTAAATATCTAACACTGCTTTTGGCAGATGTCTGGGATTATATAAATGTAAGGACTGAAGAGTGTTGAATGCCTACCAAGCTAGCCCTGTAAACTAGTGTTCTACCATAAAGTGTCGAAACAAGATTAATGCCATTTCTTTGACAATGATTATGATAAACATTGTGAAGTTTACTCAATTTATTGCTTGAGACATAAGGTTCAATTAACAGGTTTCCGTTGCATAAGGCGGGCATGTGATCATATTAGAGCTATGTCTCATGACAGGCCAGCTATTTGTGAACCAGGCATGCACTTTGAGTGCCATTCAGAAAGAGATTTTTTCCCTGGCTTGCAATAATTTATTTGTCTTGTAATTGTTATATATTAATGCAGAATTTAAGTCCTGTACAAAGCATATATATTTGAAAATTTGACTTTTTTGTTTTAGTCTGAATCTAATTTTTTTCAGTACACCATACCCCATAAGCAATGATAAACATGAAAATGTGGATAAATCAAGTTTGATAACTCCAAAATGCAAGATTTATATTACATCATGCATGTACTTTATGGTAAATTTCAGCCAAGGTTCACTTTAAAAGGGCAATATTGCTCATTTTGAAATTTTTTTGATCATTCTGTCTTCTTTTGAAGTGTAACTTATATGGTTCTGCTCATTGAAATGAGCTCAATCTCTGGTTGTCACAGCTCAACTCACACCCTGCACATGGAAATAAAGCATGATGCACTTATTATTAGTCCCCACGGACACCGTCCGGGGGGACTTATAGGTTTGGTCATGTCCGTGCGTGCGTGCGTGCGTGCGTGCGTGCGTGCGTGCGTGCGTGTGTGCGTGCGTCCGTCCGTTCACACAGATATCTCAGAGATGCAAGAAGCGATTTCATTCAAACTTGGTACAAGGATTACTTCATATGTCATACAGATGCATGTCGATTTGTTTTGGGATACGATCCAATATGGCCGCCAGGCGGCCATTTTATTACGATTTTTTCATGTACAGAGCCATAACTCAGACATGTTTCAACCAATTTTATTCAAAGTTGGTACAAGGACATTGACCAATGTCATAGATATGCACGTCAATTTTCTTTGTGATACGATCCAATATGGCCGCCAGGCGGCCATTTTATTACGATTTTTTCATGTACAGAGCCATAACTCAGACATGTTTCAAGTTATTTTATTCAAAGTTGGTACAAAGACATTGACCAATGTCATTGATATGCACGTCAATTTTTTTTGTGATACGATCCAATATGGCTGCCAGGCGGTCATTTTATTATTATGTTTTCATGTACAGAGCCACAACTCAGACATGTTTCAACTGATTTTATTCAACATTGCTACAAGGACATTGACCAATTTCATAGATATGCACGTCAATTTGTTTTGTGATACAATCCAATATGGCCGCTAGGCGGCCATTTTATTACAATTTTTTCATATACAGAGGCATAACTCAGGCATATCTCAACCGATTTTATTCAAAGTTGGTACAAGGACATTGACCAATGTCATAGATATACACGTCAATTTGTTTTGTGATACGATCCAATATGGCTGCTGTGTGGTCATTTTGTTACGATTTTTTCATAAAATGAGGCATAACTCAGGCATATCTCAACTGATTTTATTCAAAGTTGGTACAAGGACATTGACCTATGTCATACATATGTACGTCGATTTTTTATGTGATACGATCCAATATGGTTGCTAGGCAGCCATTTTATTACAATGTTTTCATGTACAGAGCCATAACTCAGACATATTTCCACCAGTATCATTCAAAGTTGACATTGACCTATTTCATACATATGCTCGTCAATTTGTTTCACGTCATGTAGCAGTAACATGTCAATTATTGAAGTTTCGTAAGTAGGCTGATATGTCAAGAAATATGTATTGCATCAAATTCATGAAACTTTATACAGATGTTAACCGATGTTAAGCTCACATTGCTTTAACATTGAAAAAGACATTTATCAGTGTCATTTAATTAATTTAATAGCCACAAATTAATACAACGTTAAATGTGATGAAACGTGATACAGATGTTGATCTCATAGTGTTGTAAATACTGCATCAAACTTTATGAAATATGGTACCAGTGATAATCTGTTAAGTGTTAGAATTGTATGCAAAAATGTTTTGCATGCATCCTGTTGATTAATTCCTAGTTGACTCATTTTATGAACTTTAGGATGGTGGCCTACATTGGTTTTATGTTTTCATCACCATGGAACCCATTCTGGCCATTGAGCACCATCTGTATCAAAGTATTTTTATCACAGACCTAATTAATTATCCTCTCTGAGGACATGTAATCAAAGTACCCATTATTAACAAGTTGGGGACTGTGTCATCAACGATGACTTGTATTATTTATATTTAGATATGTACCAAAATTGCACTATAATGTCCAAAGCGAGTTTGTTCTTGGTTTTTCTGATACCTTTAAAATTATAAAGTCCAAAGTGGGGTTGTTCCATGTTTTTATGATTATGCCTCAAATTTCCAAAGCGGATGTTTTGGGGGCACACTCATATTATACCTAGTCATGGAGGTAGAAATAGGGTAAGATTGCCTACAGACCAAAAAGACACCCGTTAACACAGTGGTGTGTTTTAGGTTTTGTTGGGGTATGTTATAATCTCTTGGGTAATGTTCGGGTGCTGTATGGGTAGACCTTAGGTGTACCTAAGTGTTTCCAAAACTGGTAAATTGGTATATTTAAAACATTGATGAACAGTACTACCCCAGTAAAAGGCACCAAAGTAGGTGCTGAGTTAAAAATTGAGTATTTAATGCCTTTTCTGTACTCTCTAATGAAATCAACTTTACTTTTCGTAACAGCTCTTTACTTTATTTTACAGAAGCTGATTCAAGGCTTACCTTTCCCAGAGAAAAAGGAAGATTTCAGTGCAGTAGATAAGGTATTATTTCCAGCATGTTCAGCAATATTTTAAGCAAGTATATAAATGACTAACAATGCATTAGGAGAATAAGTTATAGGAAACAGCCTTTGCTGGCTCCAAAACTGAATATCAACTGCCTGCCTCATAGCAACTGTAAGAGACAATAATCCCAGTTGCAGAAGAGATTTGTTGAAAATCAGCAAAACTGTCTGGATGATCTGACATCCCCTGTACAAAAAAATGAAGTATAAAAATGCATTACTATCCCAGTGAATATGTTGAAATTTTAGCAGCGTTACATCTGGCAGCAGATGTTGTATGCTTAATGTCAGTATTTGGCTTGAATGCATGCTGACAACTTCAGACAATTCTTGGTAACACCATGAGATGAAAATTGTGATACAAATACACTGAACAGAAGACTGAATAGACACTGCATCACAACTCTTGTATTTACAAACTAAAGATTGCTCTAAAGACATAAACTTGCAAAGTATCTAACACTGCTTTTTGGCAAATATCTGAGAAGATAAAAATGTAAGGACAAAAGAGCAGTGTTGAATGCCTGCTAAGCTAGCCCAGTAAACTGCTGTTCTATCATCAAGTGTAAACATCAGATTAATTTCATTTCTGCCTTTTTTTCTTAGATTTCTCTCCTCTAAATCTTAGGTCAAGCAGAGTAACATAGTTTCTCTGAGTCATCATCTTTGAATGTTTCACAATGTTATTGTACAATCACTTAATCAGTTAATAGCAAACTGAAAACTGTTGCCACAAGTGATTTTTACAATGGAGGGGGCTCTATTTTGTTAATGTCAATGAATTTGTCATCAGTATAGGGCATATGTTCTTGACTGCTTTATTTATTTTCAATGTACTGAGTTATTTTTGTATGAGCAGACTTTGCTTTTAGTGATCTATTTAGAGAATCTTCAATTTTTCTCACAGATGCTGCACTTGTCATACAAAGTCCCACTTTGCTATGTTACAGTGTTCCAAACAGAACAATAATGGTGTTCATATTTGTGGATACACAGCAAATGGTGATAATTATTGTACAGCATTATTGATTTTTCACATTGAACTCTTCTGCTTCTGTGTTTCTCATTTCAATTGCAGTCGATCTTGCATAATCTTTAGTAAAGTATGATCTTCGTTCACGTTAGCTCAAAGTAGTAAAAAATGTCATCTGGGCTTGCTATTGTAGGCCGTGTATTCAGTATACTATCCAACCAAGTTATCTCAATCAGAGCCAAGTTTATTTGAAAACAATCTTGCTTGCGAAACCAATTTCAAATTTCAGAAGAGGTTTCCATAACACGTATAGATTAGCAAGTTTTAAAAGTAGCTCATTACGGCCACTGAAGACCAATTCTACTTAACTATAACAGGTGAAGGTGACCTATGTCTAAATCATCAATGTGCAGTTACTGTACTACCTTAGTGTAAGGAACCAAATTAGGTAATGAGTTAAAGATCAAATATTTATTGCTGTGTCTGTTATCTTTCTGTCTAATGAAATCAGCTTTTCTTTTTCTAACAGTTCTTTACTTCATTTTTGCAGAATCTGGTGTCTAGGGTTACCATGCCAAAGAAAAAGGATGATTTAGTACAGTGTATAAGGTATTGTTCCTACCATCGAAATATTCACAACATTTTAACATCATTTTTTAGCTTCTCATCTATTTATAGACAGAGAAGTTTTCTAGATGAAAACGATGTGACAGCAACTTCTGCCCGTTCTTCATTCAACTGAATCTCTGTACACCAATATCCGGCAACCCATCTTCATCCTTCAATTTCTTGGCATTGTGATGACTCATATTATAAACTGGTGGGGGTGTTCATGGTTTGGGGTGAGGTGTAGGAGAAAGATTTTGAGCTGTGACAAAAATCAACACACACACACACACACACACACACACACACACACACACACACATATATATATATATATATATATATATATATATATATATATATATATATATATATATATATATATATGAAAGTCCGGAGCTTGATTAGTAGATTAAACATTTATTCGCTACTCAGGGTTCGTGCATCTTGCGATGCAGTCATCAGGCAACTGCTAAATACAAACAAATACATTCTAGAGTAATATATCACCAGGTATCAGATTACTCTAGAATGTATTGGTTTGTATTTGGCAGTTGCCTGATGACTGCATCGCAAGATGCACGAAACTCTGAGTAGCGAATAAATGTTTTAATCTAATAATCCAGCTGTGGACTTTCATCTACCTATAGCTCTAGTTCAACTATTGAGCACTAGATGCCAGTCCGATGAAGACATCAATCTACGTCCTGCTCGTGTATATATATATATATATATATATTATATATATATATATATATATATATATATATATATATATAATATATATATATATATATATATATATATATATATATATATATATATATATATATATATATATATAATATATCACCAGGTATCAGATTTTTGTTACTTGAAGCTATCACTAGACAACACATATAAAGTTATGTATTTGTAATTTTGATTAGTGTTTCTCTACATTTCCAGGGTACTTTCTTTTTGTGATTCATAATGTGTGTTGAGACAGTATTTAGCTTCAAAACTAAAGATAGACATTTGTAACTGCATTGTTTGTGTTTATAAGGGAATTTGTGTCTGAACTGAATTCATATGTAAACAAGATAAGTTCATTTATACATGCAGACACTGAGTTGGCCAGTCATATAGTAGATATTTAAGCTTGCTATTTGGAGTAAAGCAAGACAATGTGTTAAACATTAAAAACAAAAAAAATTGAACAAATCTTTTTGCTTACAACTACTGGCCTACGAATTTTTTATATCAATAGTTCAGTTGCTTTGACATTTTAGTGATGGAAAAATAACAGCTACTAATTTAATGAATTACCTAACACAGTACTCTGTTGCAATGAATTTCAATGTTGTATATGTAAACGAATATTTACGAAAACTTTTTATATAACTCTACAGTCTCTCTTTCTTGAAAACTTTATATTTTGGGAGATTTGAAAGTGTACGGTATAAAGCATTCGCCTCAATGGGCAATGATGCACACGATGTTATCAGATTACAATGCTTTATGAACACATGATGTCCGTCATTACAGAGAACAGCAACAACAACGAACAGTATTCTGGGTAAGCCCAGGTGAAAGGTCAATAGAGTTCAGGATACTTGTGTGTAACATGTTAAATCCATATTTACTAACAAAAAATGCACATTCTTGGTGTTTTTTGATTCAAAATAAAATGTTGCACTCATACTTCAGGCCAATATTGCTGTGTATTTTGTACAAGCTTATTTCTCAAAATAACTGCACGAGGGCGCTAGATAAGATGCAATGTTAGATTTGAGTAGGGTTTGTTTATTATTTATTTGCTCCTTATTGAAGTTCAGCCACATCTTGTTTGAATGTTTTTATAGGACATGTTTTGCAACTTGGATATTTTCCATCAATGTTTACCGTGTGCCATGCCAATGTTGTTTTTCTGCATTTGTTTACAATGGACATCACTACGAATATTTATTATAGATGTGTTGACATATTGTGAATTTCTATTGACCCTTTGTTAAAAGTTAAAAGTTAAAAGAAAAGTAATTTCTCTGTCAACAATAATTTAAGACGCAAAAGTTTTGGACATCTGAACCTCTTCATCAAGATTACAGGGGATGTAATGTGTGAGCTCTCCATGGGGATATTGGACAATGTGCCATACTTAGCATGGTAGCTATGGAAACCAGTGGTTCTTCTGAGAACAGCCAGGATGGTACTGTATACATAATGTTCCCCTTTGCTGTTTTCGGACTTTCACTCTCTGACAAAATGGAATGGTTGATGTTTGTCACAGATCCCCTAAAATCAAAAGCTACCATGTCACAAACAAGTACATGTACCTGTCACTTGTTGTCATGGACATGCATAAGGAGAAACCTTTGACTCAAGTCTGTCGGGGGATTTTTGACCACCCAGTTTAATGTGAACTCACAAACACTCAATGCATTGAAGATTTGTAGCCTCAAAAATGGTACAGATAGTCTGAGCTCAAAAGCCATAAAATGATACTGTCGCCTTGGTTAGTGCAGCCTCCTAAGGAACACACCTCACTATGGTGACATGACAGCAGTAATAAGATTTGAGATTGAGTGGGAGGAAACGTTGTCTGCTAGGTGTGTACCGTAAATGGAAGGTCTTGCCTCCCAGTTGCACAAATACAAGCAGGGTACTTACAGAAGTGTTTAAGAGGTGATTCCAGTATTAAGATAAGCCACTTGCTGAACTGCGCAAACAAAGTATTGACTTATACTATGTTCAGACAGGGAAAAATTGAAACGCTTCTGCAACACTATTTGTGATTTGTAAACACAGGGGATTAATAGATTGAGTCCGCTTGCGTCCACATACACAAAATTAAGCCATTGTTTTGATGTTTAAGACGTCTTAATGCGCCCTCTCGAGTTCAAAAGGTGTGTATGGCCAAGCATTGTTTGTAACAAGATTGCTGAAATGGACGACGTCGTACTGGCTGTAAAGAATGTGGAAGAGGCTCCCCACACAAACAAAACATTACCGTCCACACTAATCCAAACTTCCCTACAAATATCTGAGGCGAAACAAACAATCGGATAAGAATGTAGAAACACATTTTTGAAACGAATCAAACACAAACTTAATGACTCAATCGAATATTTTTGTTCCCACTTAATAAATCATAGACAATCTCAATTCTCGGTTTATGGCAATTTTTGTCGACCAATAAAAGTCTTTTCATCTTTAACATTCCATTCTAATTTCACCTACGGTGTATAATACCCTAACTTCCTGTGACTTTCCTTCTAAACGTTGATTTGCCTTGTGCACCAAAAGAGATGCTGTATTTTATGCCAAACGATGAAAAAATATGTGAAGAAATAACCATGTATCAGTCAGTACGGCAGGCGAAACCCTGACGGCCATACCGATTGGGGACAGAGCATAGTAGATCGAAACGCAAACGGGGTGTTATTATAGGAAAGGCGGTGACTTATTTTAAAGCTGAATAAAATGCTGTCTCTGGTTGTGTAAGTCTGTTGATCGAAATATATATTTTGTTCCCTGTTGATTAATCATGGGGGATGGCAGTCTCGATCTCCCCTTTATGGTTCGATATTTACTGACTCGTTCCCTCTCATTTTTGTCAATCGATGAAAGCATTTTCGTCTTCCATATTCAATATTACTTTGACCGATGTTACATCCTGACCTATACTGTCATTAGTTTTGACCAACGTACAAAGACGTTGCCCATGCGTCCGGCTGATGAGATGTTTTGCAAAACGGTGAAGAAATGGGAGCCCGGTAGACATCGATGTCAGTCTTTCCGGACTGTTTACATGTAGCTTAGGGGATATCAAAGGAGATGAATCAGTTAGTTGAATAAAACATAACTTTTCAGACTTATTTTATGTCAATTTTGCCAATGTCGGACTTTTGATTCGATTGAGAAACCAGAATCACCTACAGAGATGTCTGTATTAAACACGGACGCACAATTCAGAATAGTTTGTTGTGCTACTGTCGGTCTCAGTCGTGGTATCTCTCCCACAAAATTTCGAAGCTATAGGTCTACACTTGTCGTTTCGATTCACAGGTAGCGGTACACCGATGACCAGATATTGTACCGTTCTTAAAACTAGTCTAAGCAATTTTACGACACTGCACTATTTGCCATCGTGTCTCCCCGTGAACGTCCTTGAACCTATGGACGTGACCATTGTTTTACTGCGCCCATTAGAGTGTAAACCCCTGCTCGTTACCAGCAGAATACTTTTTAAAGTTCTGTACATCAGTGTACACTGTGTGTATAAGCCCTAAACCTAGTTTAATTCAATTATGGAAAGGTATTAAAGAATAAAGGGTCGTTACAGTTGCTAAAATTGCGAGAAAAACGGCACTTTTTACTCAAATAGAATAGTCCTATCCACAAGCGCTATTGTTTTAAATCACGTCCAGGGTGCGCTGTTGATTTTCATTCTTTCGTGCAATTTCATTCGTTTGAAGCAATTATCCTTTCATTTGACTGCTCTGTGGGACTCTTCTGAATATGTGTTTTGGATAAAAAGAACTCTACAGTGAAAGACATAAACTTCGACGGTGATAGGTATACAATATCGGTTCGATGTGTGAAGATATGTACAGATTACAAGTTATTTTAGAAGTTCTCAAAACCAGTAAAAATAATTCTGCACGCCACTAATTGATAGTTTCTTCTTGTGAACGTCATTGAATCAGTGACCGCGACCATTGTTTTCGAAGTGTTCGACGGTCGATGATCGGTAGATTAATGAAGATATAATTATGTTACTGAACTATCGTGTGATTGTTTAATAGCATGGTTAGGTAATAGACGGTGTAGTCTGTAGAGGCGATACGGCGAAATTCCACGGCCCAAGGGAGCGTACATAGCATGGTTTCATACAACGAACGAGCCGTCGGTTTCCATAGCTACTACGTGAAATCCGGCCTCACAGATGTCCCGGGCCGATGTCCCTGTCCTGATTCGGAGAACAACTTTCAAGCTGCGTGTTGAGGTTCAGATGTCCGATTTTTTTCATATTCAAAAGGCTTATTGATTTACAGAGAACGCCCGTCTTGTTTTTAGCTTTAACTTAGCACATGATGGCAATTGAAAATTCAAAGCCAAATAGCCAGTGGGAAAAAAATAGACGACTCGCTCTCACCAGCGGTCGAGGTCGCAATGAAAAAAAAATCGAAGTCTCTGAAATCGGTATCATTGCTCCGCCATGTTTATTGTTGGTTGTACGGCCAGTTTAAAGTCACAGACTTTCTTCACGGTAAAATTCATATAATTGCCATACCGCGAAGTTCCCTGTGCATTTCAATATGTCTATTTGGAAGCAAAAGCGCCACGGACATTCGATCGATGGTGATGAACTTTCTCCAGGCCGTGACATGTCACCAGTTACGAACTTTACCGGTTTTCGATACGAAAGATGCAATATATTATCAGCGTTGTTCACGTTGTGTTTTGAGTTTGATATGGAATATAACAGGAAAACACTAACGATTAGAGTGACGATAGAGACCATGCCCGATACGGAAAAATTGACATCAACTACTTGCAATGAGCAGTGACCTGAAACTTCAGACTGATATATAAATGTCGACAATATAAAATATTGAAATGCCAGGAGAGAGAGAGGGAGAGAGAGGTTTACGCTGTCGCAAACTGATTATACTCTTTCGGATATGACTTCGGTGTAGACGATACACAGACATCGAAAATGTACACCTACTTTCCAGAAATTCGACTAATCTTATAATAAAGAGTAGAACAAATCCAAAAGTGTTGGTTGAAGTAAATCTTTAGATGTTGGTTTTCTAAAGTTAGATAATACTTACAGAAATATGGTCGTCATAGTCTTCTTTTAAAAACTATTATCTTCAACACCACGTTTCTTATGATCGGTGATGTCATTTTTTATTATTTTTACAAACTTTCAATGCATCAAACGCTATAAGACTATCTCATCTGCCTGTCAAGGAGTTACAATATATTTCCAAGGGCTGGCACACGATGTCAACTTACGTGTCGTCCGTCGAGCAGCCGGTGGCAGTGTCACATATTGTTCCGTCTGTAATCGCGGCCACTTTGATTTTGATGTGACACCAACGTGCGTTTGAGGGTTTTTTTGTTACCTAATTTGTCGACCTCACAAAATTTCACAGTCCATGCTTTGAAGCAGTCTCAACATGGCAAACATGTCTAGCGTAAATTTCATCCTCGTCGTTCCAAATTAAATTCGACCACTAAATTATTTCGGCAGTTTTAATTTCCTATTAATTAGACGTTTTTCAAATCGTAATTATTTTTTCCCCCGTTGAATTGATAGGGTTTTTGGTCGCAAGCTTATCTCTTCGTCGGACCAGTATACCGCGAGATGTAGTACTGTGTTCGGCAGCCATTGCGAAAGTGAATATTGTATGTTGGTTGTTGTTTGTTTTATGTTACAAATACCTGTCGCGTGAGGGCGTTTGAAACGCTTCTGAAGCGGCTCAGTCTGTCCACACAGCGATTTGCGGATAGAGTTAATCCCTACAACGGCTCTGGTCGGGCCGACTAAACCGTCTCAAATCTGAAACGCTTCAGAACCACTTCAGAGTGTCCACACATAACTTTCTGTGTCAGTATTGGCCCAGAACCGTTTCAGAGACGTTTCAATGGCCTGTGTATGAACGGCATATAAGTTTGCTTTGGGATCCACACACCTGGCTTTCATCCATGCAGGTTATGTACCCAGAGGAAGTGATACACATTGCCTCATAGTAACAAAAAATTGACTTCAAGGTCGGAAGAGGGATTTTAAGTGTTGTTTTATAGACGAGATGTGGACAATTAGTGCCAGAGTAGACTCCGTCATGTGAGTTCCTCAGTAGTCCTATCAATATATCAAACATTTATAATCAAGACAAATGTGAATTGCACGTGTAATATGGCATATTTGTAATTTACATGTACTGAAGTCATAATGGTTATAGAAGATTGACATAGATTAGATTGACCATTCAATGTGTTCTAAGATTATTAGTTAAAGTGGTAAGATCGGGGAAGGCTGGCCATGTAGTTAAATGTGCAATAAGAACACAGAAACTCTAGGGAAGGATTGTGCTAAGCTGTTGAATTTAATGGGAACGGTCCTACATCAGTGAGCAATTACATGTTTACATGTGCATGAACAATAAAAAATTAATATAGGGTAGTTAGATTGTTTTTACAATGTACTCAAAGATTGTTTTTACAATGTACTCAAAGCAATTCGTCATTTTGTTTCCTATTTGTAAGCAATACTGACAACCTTTTAGGTTATAAATTTATGATTCCTTCCCTAATGATTATCTCTATAGTCTCCAGAAGTAGCACTTATTTGATGTGTTTTCAATGCTCTCAATTCTTACCTGTAATGTTCTTGAAGTCAGAAACACCATCACTCACGGTCTTTTGATCTCAACAACATATATGTGTCCAACGTTATCTATTTCCGCATTCCTTGAATCAATTTGGTGACAGAACAGTTTGACCTAAAGAGCTTTTAAGTGCAGGGTGTCATTACATTGTTGGTCAATATTAAAGCATTGGTAACAAATTTCTGAGATGGTGTGCATGATAATAATCATAGTTTGTCATGCTTGGTTGTCCTGTCAAATATTGCCTATCACAAATTGATGTCCACAAGAGTGATTGTTGCAATAGTAGTTCGACGATCAGTGACCAAATACTTTTCTGAGTACAATATTTTGCCAGACTTTCTAAGATATCGTTTTTTTCCTTTAGTTTTTTTTTTAACTATGCTGTCAGTGACATGAAGCTTGTCTTATAGGTGGCTGTGTGGCAGTGTCCATCATCCGTCTTCAGCGTTCGTCAGTTGTTTACATTCCAATCTTCTTCTTCAAAAACATTTCTAAATCCTTTAATATTTACAATGCATGTCCCCAGGGATGACATGAACAAGATTTGTTCATATTTAGATAAGACATGCAAATTTGTATTTTTTGAGGCTAATTTTGCTATTTTTGTTCAAAAATAGTCTTCTCCTTAACGGCTTATCTGACAGCTTAAACATTTTGTACAACAGTCTCTAGAGATATGACTATATTCAGATATGTTCAAATTGTGATGAAATATGCAATTTGTATGTTTAAGGCAATTTTCGACATATTTGATCTGAAACCTTAAAAATCTTATTTAAATCTGCTGGTCAGACAGTATTTCAGATATAGGTCCCTGGTGATGACCTTTTTCAGATTTGTTGAAATTGTACAGAAATATGCAATTGTATTTTTTTAGACAATTTTGCCACTTTTGGTTCAAGTTTTCTTTTACTGAACCTCCATGTACAATAGCTTTGATATTTGGTGTATGGGTTCATAGGGATGATCAAAATGTCATATATTAAATTGTGATGAAATCTACAACTGTATATTTTTGCAATGGGCAATTTTTGTTACTCTTGGTCAACTTATTTGTTTCTCAAAAACTACTCAGCTGTTAGCTTTGATATTTGGTATAAAAGACTTTCTTGGGGATAATCTTAATTTGAAATAGTGAAAGAAATCTGCAATGTTGTATTTTGGGGTTATTTTTGTCATTTTTGGTAAATAAATAGTTTTTTCCAAACTACTTTTGATGTTTGAAAGCTTTGATATTTTGGTATACAAGTTCCAAGTATTAAAATTTATATGATACATTGAAATTATGATGAAAACCAAATGTGCAATTTTGTATTTTGAGGGCAATTGTTTCTATTTTTGGTCAAAGGATTGGTTTTCTCAAAAACGTCTCGTCTGATAGCGTTGATATTTGGTAGACATGTTCTTAGGGATGATCTTACTTAAATTCAAGGTCAGTCTGGCAAGTGTTGTCCTCCAAAGGGTTGATACTTAAACTCTTAACTTGAATTTACATTTCCAACTCCTGGCAATCACATTTAGTGCTTGCTGTAGTGGTGCATTTAGAAACCAGTTCAAATGTGATTTTATGCCATTAACATTCATGTCAATTAATAAACACTTGGGATGTACATTCAATGTCGGTGCCCGACACCTTCATGTTTGTAAATTATGATAAAATTTTGAAGTTTTGTGTGCTTTGGGGCAATTATTACCATTTTTAGTAGAAAAATTGTTTCCGAAATGTCTGATAGCTTATATATTTGTTACATATGTTCCCAGGGATGATCTCAATATGAAATGTTCAAATTATGATGAAATCTATTGTGTATTATATATTACATCTATTATTACGTTTTTTTATCAGTTCATCCAGAATGAACTGTCAAAGATTTCCACCTTCATCAACACACGTGTCACAAATAGTTGGTCTCTACATAAAACAGTGGAGCCCTATCAGCGATAGGTTTGCTTGTTTAAATTTATATATTCACAAATCCATCAAAAGTCTTTGAACAACCATTAAAACAGTTGCTATCTTATGTGAACATTTCATTTTTCCTGTAATGTGTTTGCTGTGTTGTAAATTTTATATTAACAAGTAATATAAATATTATATTTCAGGACGGCAATACACATCTACACATTGCTGCAAGATCTGGTGACATTGACAGAGTAAATGCTGCTATCAAGGCGGGAGCTGATGTGGAATGTAAAAACAAGGTAAAATAAAAGTATTTAAGAGAATTTTGCTAAAAGAATGAAAACTATTTAAACAAAGATGATTTCATTTTTCCTGTAATGTGTTTGCTGTGTTGTAAATTTATATTAACAAGTAATATAAATATTATATTTCAGGACGGCAATACATATCTACACGTTGCTGCAGTATCTGGTGACATTGACAAAGTGAATGCTGCTATCAAGGCGGGAGTTGATGTGGAATGTAAAAACAAGGTAAAATAAAAGTATTTAAGAGAATTTTGCTAAAAGAATGAAAACTATTTAAACAAAGGTAATTAAGGAGATAAAAGCAAGGATCAAAATTTTTAATTGTAATGGTTGAGATTGCTGGCTATTATTAGCGATCCGCAATCTAATATTATTGTTAATAATTGTTTTTTGTTATTTATTTTTTCCATGCCTTTAGTGTACATTTACATAAAAAAAGAACTCACCAAAAACATTTAACCGTCCTTCCTGCTTTGTTTCAAATCCCTATCGTACATGTCAAAATATCAAATTTATATTTTTTGTAATTGATTTTGTAAATGATTATGTAGTCATGATAATCATACAACCTGCTTTTCTAATCATAACTGTAAAAAAATAGTCAAAATAGCACAGAATTTTGTATATACCATTATCATAGCAACATTTAGATGCGATTAGCTGTTGGTGAATTTTTCAATCTGGAATTTTTATTTAAATACATAATTAATGAATTTGTCTCATCAGTTATATCTCAAGAGAATTACCGAACCAAATCTAATATAACTCAAATACTCAAACTGCTTTATGAAATTATGGTGGTACTGTAATTAAGGATAGGGGAGTTTGGCTTACATATTTGGGCACATTTGCTATAATGTCTAAAAAATAATTGTTACATAGACTGTACATAACTATTGAACTCACTCAATGTCATCAAACCTCTGATGTACTTTGGCCTGATTTGGTCAAATAATATAGGGTTATTCACTAAATACAGCCCTGTATGGACAAGAGCTCAGTGAGTGACGTATGGGACGAGCCGAAGTCGAGTCCAATATGTCACTCACTGAGCCCAAATCCATACAGGGCCGTATTTTTTGTATAACCCTATTATTATACACCTCCCTCCATTAATCGTCCGTATCAACTAATTTTATGGTAAATTTTGAGGGATGCGGCACAGGCGATATGAGTGGAACGCGCGCGATTGTTGAAATAAAATTGCTACGTCAAAGGTCAAATGGGTGCATCGCGCGTCTCCAGTATCCGGGACTCCTCGTACTATACAAAAGTTATGTGACGGTCAAACTCCCATAGGTTACGGCAGTAGGTGTATAATAATGCTGTGTAAGATAAGTGTGCCCTATAACATATATTGGCTATTTTACATATTAAACAACCTTATGCCATTTACCAACACTGAATGCACTGATTTTGACTGGACTTGAGAGATACCGTAGTCACACTTAAGTTAAGCATTAACTTCTTATGTTTAACTCATTTGCATATTTACTGATATTTTGGAACTAGGCCATTTATTAATGCTGGTCGAATGTGCTAAATTTAATGGATCCAAACAGGTCATACTCAGAGTAAGTCATGCAGAACATACTCATTTTATGAGAACCTCAGAGACATTGGTTTTAAGTCGTAGGAAACTTTAGGTGAAAAGTTTAATGAATATGATGTTCAAATTATTATATAATTCCTATATTTATTGAAATCATGTCATATGGTCAGACATCACAGCTGAATGTACTGAATTTTATCAGATTTGTGAGCCTAACGGGCCATACTTAGTAACATTAAAATAAATACAATTTTATGAGAAACATTTTACCATGATGTTGAAATATTCAAATTAAGCAGTACTTCCTGACAGTTTCTTAAAAATGCAACATTGCTTGTTTATGTTTGAGTGTTTTCATATAACCGCCATAGAAGAATCAAAGACCCCAATCAATTACAAAGCAATTGGCAAAAAGACTTCCTAAGGAACAAAGAGTTTGTACAAACTGGCAACCATATCCTCAAGATCACAGTATTACTCTGTTCTCATAATGGTAACTCACTTTTATGTGAACATTCTGTGGGACTTCCTTACAAAATGTCTTTGGAAGCTCATATGAATGGTTTTATGTATAATTGTGTGCATGGTTCAGTGCATCTTCTGTAACAACTGCTGAAACTCAGGCACCACATACACGCATTACTAAAATTATCATAGAATTGGCCAAAGGAAACAAAGCAAGTCTTTGAGTGGTTTTCTAGTTACATAATGAACTATTGATACAGGGCTCTGACAATTCTAACGATGTAGGTACCATCTTGTTCTCATTGTTGCTAAGGCAAACATAGAAGCTGTCACAAAAGTAAGTGTAACTATTATCTTCAAGCAGGAAGTGATGTGTACACTTCCATTTCTTTCCAATATGTATACATGCCAACTGTCGATTTGGATACATGCCAACTGTCAATATGTATACATGCCAACCTTAAGGATGTTTTCCCCAATACAAACAATTGGGATAACCTTACCAGGGTCTCAAATAGAATATGATTTACTATATGCAAATAATTAAAGTTGAAGTCACACATGAACTCTCACAAAATTTGTCATCTGTCAATTATATCTTTGATAAATTATCATCTTCTCAGAGTCAAACAATGTGTTGTGGAGAGAAATGGACAATTCCGGCATTTTCAGATAAGCTCTAACATCATTGGTAAAAGTGTGTCAGAGAATTGCACATGAAGAAGATCTGAAACATTTAAACAAACAGCATAATATTGCAGTGATTTAGCCTGTAAAGAAAATATCTGAAGCGTTATTATTCAGTCGTTGGTTATAATAAGCATTTGGAATGTGACTTGAGGTGTCAGTCTGGATTGTAATGCTTTCAATATATACAATTGACTCACAAGTTGGTGGTTTTATCAAGCATCTCTATCACAAGATGGTAGTGTCTTAATATTCCTGGTCTTGATTCTCATGTTACCATTTTGCCAAGGTATACAGCTGTTATGAGTTTGTCTTGAGATCTAAAACGGCCATTCTGTGGTTCATCATTTGTTTTTAAAAGAGGCAAGCTTTGAAAGTCTTACTTGAAGTTGCATCTGCAGTACATTTATTATTATTATTCACTCATTCTTCCAGTTCTTATCTGAATCCGTAATAAACTTGCAGTGTTGACCTCAGAAGCTGGGTAAATAACCCGCCTGCTTTGCATTTCTTCCCAGCTACTTTTAATGTAATTAGATTTTTTACTTTTATAGCCCATCAATTTCGGATCACACTGCCAGCTGTTAGACGGCACACTTACCATTAGCAGTTTTGTGACCCCTTCGCTCACTTGGAAGTGCACAAACATAAAACAGTTTCTAAATACCCTTTTGTAGCTTTTGAGGCTGATCTTTTACTTGTTAAATAGTGTGATTGGCTGATTCATACGCCTATGGTGTTGCCTTTGTTACGAGCAGCGTCATTGGTTTGACTAGGATGAAGGTCATCTTAGGTCATCTTTAACGATAGTGTCAAAAAGAAATGTTGTGATGGCCAAGTCCTGGCACCTTGCCAATGGAATATTTTTTTCCCAAAGAAAGCCTATGTAGAAAAACTTCAATTTGGCAGAATTTGTAAGAGAAAAGCACCTAAAAGATGTGATTTTGATCGACGATTCGAAGTTCATGAGACTGGCAAGCTAGTTTTCTGCTGCCGTACTGGCGGCCAATGTCACTACGAGTATGATAATCTTGTTTTCAGAAAATACCAACGATTTTCTAGATTTTAAAAAATGAACTAGAACTGAATTATTCATTATTTTCAATTTTCCATACTGATTGTGTTTTAAGTATGATTGGAATTATCACAGTAAAGAAATAATGGGAACATCTGATAAATATTCATCAAATAAGTTTCAAGGAGTGGGGCAAAACTTAAAGAATTGAGTTTTTTATCCGACATCATCTTTTGACGTCACGGTCCCTAAGTTAATTAACTCTTTTCTGATTGAATTGGATATCATTTTTTAAATATCATAATGAAAACAATATAAACAGTTATGTAGGTAGGCCAGATGGTGAATACTTACAAGTGTTAATTTAACGTAGAATCATATCAGCGTTTCCGTTACAATTTCAAAACTTGCGTACGATTTCACGCAACTGAGTTTTTATCACAACTGGAAGTTGTGATATAGAGGTGGTTTCAACCGGTGTTTGATGTCGTCCATTTCCGTAAACGACAAAAAGTCAAAAACTGCTGAACAGACTGCGTTGATATTTGGTACCGATACATAGACTGGTTCCAAGGTTCCGATTCTGAAAAATGGAGCCAAACGGAGCGGAGGTTATATAGTTTTGGGAAATTTCTAACCCCCCTTTTTAACTAATTGATTTTAGGGGTCTTTCATATATGTAGTTTTGGAATGTACACCAATCCTGCATTGTGGACTGTTTTATGAGTTGTGGAACAGAAATGAGGTTTTGATGATTTTAGAAATATGCAGGATGGCTGATTCAAAGTATAAGAGATTTCTATGCTCTTTTGGGTATCAAAAGCAATAAAAAAAAACATATTTCATAGTTTAGATTCTCACTTTTGAGATGACCCTTTAAGAAGCATTTGTTATGTAAACATCCTTGAGTCAATATACAGACTTTGACATTCCTGAGATTAAGTATCCACGACCTCACATGTTACCCTCTTTCACTACCATGGTATGGCCCAAACCCATTGTTATCAATGGTGAGTGTGGACCTGTCTACAGGAAATTGGGGTGAACAGATTAGACAATGCCATGACAAGTTGTAGGTTAGTTATCAAGGTAACACCAGCATAGAGTCCTACGCATATCCATGTGTTCTCACAGGAAATTACAGGGAAAAAAATTATTTGAGAAGTTTCTCTCCTTTAAATAGAAGTATATTACAATTTAAACCTGTCATGGATGGATTGCTCTCAAATGATCTGAAACACAGTTATTGCCCATTAGCAACAAATCTATAGCAAGATTTATGTAAAGTTCATGAACTTACACAAGGTATTAGACAAAAGATGACCATGACTTTGCTACTTTTCAACATTTATTTCATTCAGATTTCCTCAGCTTAGTGTATAATTTTGTAATTTTAATTACTGTCAACTTAGCTTTACTAACTTATTCTAACCTCATTATTCTTACACTACTGTTATACCTTATAACCACAAAATTTCAAGAGATGCATATATGATTTTCACTCAACAAACAATTTACAAATATGTCTTCTGCTTTTTTCTCCATATACATATACATGTCCCTTTTCTCATAAAAATGGGCTTAAAATCGCAATGTGAAAAATAGTCTTTCAGCTGTATGTTGCTCATTGACTTCGTGGTCTGTCTAATTAGTCCCCACGGACACCGTCAGGGGGACTTATAGGTTTGGTCATGTCCGTGTGTGCGTGCTGCGTGCGCTGGTCCGTGTGTGTCATCCGTCCGTCTGTTCACGCAGATATCCCAGACATGCCCTGGTCAATTTCTTTCAAGGATAGTACCCTACCCCATACAGATGCACGTCAATTTGGCCATGTTAGAGGACTTTTTAGTTTACACCACCATAGACTACCATGTATAAGTCAGCTGTCTATAGAATCCCATGTATAAGGCCAAGTAAGATAATCGGTAATAACTTCAAACCTGAACGAGCAATTGATGATCCAAGACTGACATCGCCGTCAGAAAGTTACAGCAACTCGAGTTCGGAAAGTGACTATTCTAGCTCCGATGACAAAGTTCAAATTACTCTCGGCGATCAATCATGCCTGTCATTGTCAACCCAATCGCTGTGAAATCATGCCGACGCCGAAGTAATGCCAATGCTCTAAAGAGACCAACATTAATTCTAAGAGTGCAAAGTTTTTAATGTGCTACAGAACACCCTGATGTAGCCATGATTAGTCTAGAACCATTGGTCCTGTCTACAGCGTTCCTGAGAGTGCCTGAGCATACGCACAGTCCCATATGTACAAGCAAAGCACTTGGGGCTGGATATGCCTCGGGCAGTTTTCTTTTAGGCTTGTAGTTCAGTAGTTGGACTTGCAACTTTCGCTAAAAGCAGCCCTTCTCAAAGTTGTATTCGCAGAAAACTTTATTTCTGCTCGACTTTAACATCGACACCGAGTGCTTGGCCCCTATATTCTGTAGCCATTCTATACACTGTAAGTGGAAAAGCTACTGTTGCACCCCGGGAGTTGCACACATCGACTGCTTCAATGACCAAGTTTACGACTTCACTTCCGGTATTTTAGTACACCGCTGTTCGTTAGCCAGTGAGTGAAAGTGAATAAAATTGACTCGAAAGCCTTTTAAATGACCATATCAGTTTAATATTCCAAAATTAATTTTCAGGGTAAATTTCCCCTTTAACAAAAAACATAACTGGGGGCTTCAAGATATACTTAGCTGAACGCTGCAATGCCGTAATGCATCCATGGTCGTTGAGCAGCCTATATGACTACATGTTCAAAGAAAATACTTTCTGAGTATGGAATTAGTGTTTTTAAAGGGCTAACAAAAAGCAGATGATCAAAGTCCAGTGGGACCTGTCAAGAATGCAACCCGACAGAGTCTAAATTGTCACCGGTAAGCACTTTCCTACCTAACACGCAACGTAATGACCATTAACAGTAGTGTGTTACCAATAACGTAGACTCGATCGATTCTCAAATTTTTGCATCAAATTCTGTTGTGTTTTTGTCTTTACAGAACTGATTGACATGATGCTTTGTGATGTTGAAATACAATGTTGCATAAAGAGTTGTGATCTGATAAAGTCTAAAATGTTGCAATATCATGATAAATGTCACTTTCAAGCAGGTGCATGTGTTCTATTTTTGTCCTGCATTGAACCACGTTCAGGCAATGTAGTGCGGGCCAAGTACGTCCGTGTCACGGGGCAGTATTTCTCAATGCGTATAAGTTTACACAGTCATGATTTTTTTGTGTATTTCAGAACAATTTTTCGTTAAATACGCAAAATTTTGCGTTAACGGAAACGCTGATCATATATTCTTTTTGATTATAATCTAAGCATTTTTGAGTGAGTCTGGGGTTATAGTCACTAGTATTAATTTAAAGTAGATTGTACTTATCATATATTCTTTCAGATTAAAATTTTTTTTAGCATTTTTGAGTGAGTCCTGGGTTCCAAGTTAGTTATTTTTATATTTCTCTCAAACATTAGATGACGAAGTTCTATCAATCACTAAACAGCCTGATTCCACCTCTAATGTCAAATGTCACCTCAGATGCCACCAGAGAACAATATTTCCACTCAAAATTTCATTTTTCGCCTTGCAAAAGGGGGGTGAACCCCCCTCTCGTGCGCTCCCCCTTTGTTCACTACACTCACTCACAACACCCGCCCACTTTCTTAAATTACCTGGCTACTTTTAAATATAAGGACAACACTGAATTTGTAAAATTATATTTGCTATTGTTAACTGATATAAAACTTGGCATAATGTTTGCACCAACACAGCACATTGCATTGAGTGTTTCTAAAATTTTATATCAGTAGTTTAACTCTCTGTATAGGCAAAAATAAAAAAATAACACCATAGAAATCTAATTTTATTTCACAATATGCCATATTTAAGGTTCATATCTACAAGCAAGGAACAAAATGGAAAAGTTTAATTTTTAGCCACTGACATTGAACATATTTTTCCAGAAAAATGATTACATACAGCAGTACGGAAAAATATGTCTTTTGACAAAATAACAACAAGATTATCAGAATTAGGCTAACCTATTACTCATTATGTTATTATTTCAACATTATCTGTAGGGAATTAATAATGCCAAAGTAATGTGGCAAATGGTTCATTGAAAACAATGTTATTACAAAAAATGCCAAGAAAAAGTTGTAGTTGTCAACATTTAAAAAATTGCTAGTATTGTTGTGAGATCTTGCAATATCAAAACCAACAACATAACACAACAGATATCGCTGCAGTCTAGCAACATGAGTGTCTTTGTGTAGTTTACCAAAATGAGTATCCTTAAAAAGAATACCATCAGTTTTTCTGTCTCTTAATTTTTCTACATTTTACAACTAAATTTGGTAATCCAGAAACATGCCATTGAACTTGAAATGTGCGAATTGTGAATGTCTGGTACTTCACATGTAATCATTCAAAGGAAAAGAGTGCCAGTGAACTAATGACAATCTTTTAGCTAACCAATATTACACTGGATGTAAAATACATTTCAAAGTTCTTGTAAACAATAAAAGATAACTTTAAGCTTGTTTGACGTAAAGTATTGTAACAGAGATTGATACAAAATATGCCATACTATATCTCAGTGTGTATTGAAAGTAATAATATTGTCATAGCTGTGTATACATGTCAAGTTACCATATTGAAATATACAAATAAAAGAGTAGGCAAAGTAATAAGCTGTATTTTCTTAGAGTTTCTTTAAAACACCTTATTGCTAGTTCATGTTTGAATGATTTTCGGATAATTTCTGTGGATAATTCAAAGAAAAGAGTGCCAGTGAATTAATGACAATCTTGTAGTTGACCAATATTACACATGGATTTCAAAGGTCTTGTAGACCAGAAAAGATAACTTGTATCTTCAATAAGTTTCACAGCATTATGTTCATTTGTTGCAATTTTATCTCTTTCAATGCTCTACATCATTAAACATTGGAAGTACAATGTTTAATGTCTTGAAGATTCAATGCAGCTTGTCATTATTTGGGGCTAAACAATTCCTTTAACAATTACTTTCAAATTGATGAGACATCAATAACGATATTTCATTTCACATGCAGGAGGATCAAATGCCAGTGCATCTTGCTTCTTGGAAAGGACACCTTGATATTGTGAAGTATTTTACTGAAACTCTTGGTATGGACAAAGAAATCAAAGGACAGGTAAGTATATTTTCAATAAAGTAATTAGGCCAAAAAAAAATGATTTGTTTCTGTTCAGCGCGCGCGTCACTTCAAAGTGTGCGCGTCGATACTTTTTTTTGAATTTTCAAGGTCTCTTGAAGTGTTGTGGTGTGCTCCGAGGTCAAATGTTAACCACATTTTAGGCCTTTTTTACCCTGTTTCAAAACATCTACTTTCCCAAAAAAAAACATTGCACTTCAGGCAGGTTAATGAGCATGTACCGAGCAGGGGAGTTTGGGTAGTTTCTCCCAGAAGACATCCTATAACGGTGGTGCGTTCCAGAAACAAGCTGCGGACGACCTCCGTTTACATAGCATGTCATTCATAGCCTTGTAGATGCTATTCAAGGCATTGAAATGTTATAACCCAGGGGTCAAAGATCCTGAAGCCCTTTGGTCTCGTCGACCATGGTCCAGAGGGACCGTGTGTCGATGTTTCTGTATCATCGACGCTGCATAAAACTGTTCGAGGATCTGTCTCGTGGTATCGTGAATTCTGGCGACCTATTTGTTTTGAACGACGAGCATCGTGACTGTTCAGTGGAAGCGAAAGTTGCAATTGGACAGACCAAATGCTAGATTTAAACTTCATAACGATATGGTCAGTTGGCTAATAGAGAACAATCTCGGACGGGATGTCAGCAGTAACTAAAAGCCTTTGGGACCAGTTTGTTAAAGTAACGTGTGATGCGCTGTGGTTAATTGACCCTCATCATGTGAAACAGTGTGCAGCAGTGTTTATATTCCCTCTTAGTATGATATGTTTCAAGGATACAACATACCAGCCTCTCATAGACATGTGATGAAAAGCTTGGAAGGGGATGAACTCCGGAACCTAGCACAGCTACTTTTCGACATTCTGGAGCAGGTAGGGCTCAATATTTAAATGTGTGTATTCACAAATGTAGTAAATTTTGGGGTTTTTTCTGTGCATTGTGATAGTAATACTTTTTTATTGACAAAATAATTTTGTGCTTTGATTGATACAAGAATGGATAGGGCTGAACATGAGTCTGTATTGTGATGTATATAATTATTTTAGCAGCTAGGAAAATTTGTCGATATTTTTCTTTGTCTATTGAAACTCATAATATTTCTCAATTTTTTGAAGAGTTGGATCAATAAGGAGGAATGGTGAGCCTATGGTTCAACCTGGGTGCCTTTATTCCTGAAGGACAGGAAAACCACATCTTTGCCAGAGTGTTTGTTCGAGCTGACCTGCAGTGCAATCATCCTGTGGAAATTCCATACTTATTCTTCAGTGATTTTTCCAGCAATGTGCTGCCGCTGTGCCAGTCCAGATAAAGTATCAGGGAAAAAAGCTGAAGAAATATATCCAACATGTACTACCTGTTTTGAGACTCTTCAAAAATTCTAAAAAGGAAGAGGAAGTACTTTTCGGACATTGGAAAACATAAAACTGTTGAACTATTGTGTGAACTTGAAAGTTGTCAGAAAGAACTACTTTTCAGACAGAGGAATACATTATCTGTTTTAACTATTGTGCTAACAATTTGAAAAATGTGAAAGAGGACTACTTTCCAGACAGTGAAAACATTAACTGTTGATCTCTGTATTGTGTGAACTTTAAAGTTTTCAAATTACATAATAAAAGGACCCTAAAAAAAAATTCGCGTCACCGCATCATTTTTGTCAAGTGTCAATGACCAGAAACAAACTATTTTTTTTTGGCCTTAATTTCTGAAGAATGAATAAAATGCTTTGGAGTTTATCCCCATATATGACCAATTTTAAGATTAGAACGCCTTTAATTTTAAAAATACGATCTTTATGATGTTGTTAATTAAATTAAACTTCATTTTGCCATACCTGAAATGTTTATATTTCTTTTTTAGAATTTAAATCCTTTTTATCATATGTACATGAGGAGCTAGCTTATCAAATTGCTTATCTCCCAGTTTCAAAAGTTTGAATTTCTTCTGTCTACGTACATCAAGCTAATTAGTCATAGTTTGGTATAGATAGTTTGTACTTTAATTTCCAGCGATCAACATGGGATTATGTAATTGACAATTTTTCAAATTTCAATAGCAGTTTTCAACTCTCACAGAGAAGACCTAGCTGATAAACACAAATATATTTAATGTACATGTGATCAGAGTCAGTGTGTTTAATATTGGAATGCAAGTTGAGTGAAAATTAATATCAACAGGTTAGAGATACTGCATTTGAGGTTTTGACAGAAATGTCCCAGCTTGAAAAAATTAGATTGAAAGAGCAGACAATAATCTGATCAGGAAATGTGTGCCTGAATCATCTTCTATTCTGGAGAAAACTTGAATCAAAATCTTGATTTCATGGAAATGATACGACAAATGAACTACGCAGAAGTGCACAGCACTGCATCAAGACCATTAATTTGACAAATTTTAACTGTTCAATGTATTTCCTCCCCTAGATCAAGTTTTTGAACTATGTTATATATTGATAGTGTATTGACATACAAGTATACCTCATACATTGAACACACATTTATCTGTTTACTCTTCAATTATAGGTCAATAAAACACCCCTGATAAATGCTGCTGAGGGTGGTTGCAGTGATGTGGTGAAATATCTACTTAGTATCGGTGCTGACATTGAAGCTGTTACATCAGTAAGTGTTTGAAAAGATATTAATCACACATTGACTTTGTTACTTATGACACATCAATTGCAAATTATTAAAATTTATGCTGATCATTATTTACATCATGTCAAATTGAAATGTAACAATCACTGGTAAGATAAATTAAATCAGTTAAATGTTGATTCTTATAGCCCAGTCATATTAGTCAAGTATAGGTGGTAATTGTCTATCATTGCAACATCATTGCAGTTTATTAATGTGAACAGCATCAGAATTATGGAGACATCAATAACAAAGTGTTGCAGCACAAAATAACAAAACTTAGTATACTTAATGGAGAGCCTTTTGTTTGCAGTGTTTGTCGTTAAGAAATTTAACATTTTAGATTGAAAAGATGAAAATATTTTAGACATCTCATAGTTAACAAGCTGAAGAAATATTTGAGAGCAAAAGTTACTATTCTTTTATAAAATATATTCCAACAAATTGCATCTGAAAACAAAAAAAAAATATTACTTAAACAGCAAGGTGTAAGAATATTAATAAATTGGAAGTCATGATTTGATATCAAAATTCTTTGACAACAAACTATTTAGAAGGGAGATTGAATGGTGAAAGATAAAATATATTCAAATCAAAACTGTACATTAAAGCTTGCATTATGATATACTGTATCTTTAATATGTATTTTATCAATTTTAAGTTCTTTTTCTGTAGAAACACCAGAAACACCATTAGATTTAAATACCGGATTAAAAGAAGAGCACATACTATATAAAGAGACACAATACAAGTAACATGAACGGAGAACACAAATATTGCGACGTATTTATTATTAATGAAAAGCTATGAAATGTCAATGCTTTATAAAGCAGAGTGAATACCTTTTAAATTATTATTATTAATTCTTTATTCGGACAATGAGCATGTCCATATATATAAATGGTTACAGGATTGGCAAAAAGAATGATACAAAAAAGGTTACATCAAGAAATATTCATTTATGGGTTAGACCATAAAGACATATTTCTGAACACAGATTAGAAGACTGAATTTATCCATCTTTTCCTCAAGTCAGAAGTGAAGTACACAACATCATACACCTTACGTATAATTAGGTTCTCACTCATAGAAACCCTTTTCATCAAACTATTGATTTGCTTTCTAAGCAAAGCATCAAAAGTGTCAATCCTATTATATACAAACATAGTACTAGCACTGCTGCGTCTGTCATATCTAGAAGTATGCGACCAGCATTATTGTAAGCAACTTTCAATTGTTTCAGGGCGCTTTTATTATAGCTGACCCATAAGTTACCACCATACAATTGATAGCAATATGCTTTAAAGAGTTTACATTTAACACTCAGAGAACACATAGAAAATTTCTCAAAAGCATGTTAGCAGAGATATAAAAAGATCTCCTCTGACGCTCGATATCAGAATTGTCACTGAAGGTATTTGCCAACATATAGCCGAGGTGCTTTTTCTTTTCAACAAATCGCAGTTTAACTCCATTGAGATAAACAGCCGGAATATGTTCCATCATACATCGCTTGAGAATTATACACATACATACAGTTTTCTCTGTATTGAAAACAATATCATGAATATGCCATATTGCTACATATATTTAAAAGTATCTGAGTTCCTTTCACTGACGGGCTTATCAGACATATATCATCTGCATACATCAGATGGTTAACAAAAATACCACCGATGTTGCAACCAACCTTAGAATTAATCAATCTATGGCTAAGATGATCCATATACACATTGAAAAATTTTGGGGACAATACACCACCTTGCTTCACACCGTTTTTAACAGTAAAATGTGTTGAAATACAGGAGCCCCATCGAACAGAGATTTCCTGCGTTCTGTACCAGGTTAAAAGGTATCTCACATAGCAAATAGGAACATTACGGTTGATCAGTTTCTTGAATAATGACCAGTGATTCACACGATCGAAAGCTTTAGAAGCATCCATAAAAGTAACGATAACATTGCTACCATGACTTCTATAATAGCTAATGACCTCTTTCAGGACAAACATACACATATCAGTAGAATGACAAGTTTTAAAACCAAATTGGTAAGGTGAAGATCCAAGAAACGACTCAATCTTATTCAAAATAACTAATTCAAAAACTTTCGAGGTAATAGTAGACAGAGCAATCGGGCGATAGTTGTTCTTATCGCTTACATTTTTGTTCTTATCCTTAACAATGGGCACTAACAAAACTTCAGAAAATCTAGGAGGACATACATTATGAATAAGCATTGAAGTGAGACACATGCTCAAAAGTACAATTAACTTATTACTAGCATATACAAAATGCTCAGATGAGAGAGAATCTGGACCAGCAGATTTACCTTGTTGTAACTTGTCAATGGCTTTACGAACATCACTAGGTGATACAAAACTCATTTGATCAAGGTTGCAATCGTCAACCTTATTCAACACGAATTCTTTGTCTCTAACCGAGTGCACCACATTTAAGAGATCACTAAAATGGTTCCGCCACATTTCAGAGATATTGACATCACCACTGCAGCCATCTACAGTGTTGGGTCTAGGCGGAGTCTTTGCATTAATTCTGTTGATGGACTGCCAAAATGCATTACAATTACCAGTAAACAAACTATTCGCAGCCGCATCAGCTTTGATTTGCTCCTCATTACGTCTGCAACTTCTTAAAGCATATTTAAATCTCGCATGCGTACGACGCTTGAATTCAAAAAGGGGCCCATTCCTCGGTTTTCCCACTTTCACGCCATAGTTTAAATGCATCCCGAGCAACAGAATGGACGTTTTGAGGTAATCATTCCACCCTGTCACAGTATGATCAACATTATCACGAATACATGGTGAAATGTATATGACTCTACATTTTTCAAACTCATTAGTTTTCTGGGCAATTTTAGTTAGTACTTGTGTGTGGTCCATAAGGAAGTCAACCATGGGTGCTTATAATGATTTTGTATCACTGTCAATCAAAACTTGTGCAAAACAAGATACTTATAGTCAGCCAAATGAGTACATTATGTGAATTAGCATTCACTTCAAATGCTAACAGTGACAAAAAGTGAATATAGTAAAACACATTTCTTGGGAGACATGTTCAAAAGTAACGTGTTTAATAGTATTCATCAAGCATTGTCTTTGTTACTTATGACACATTCAATTGCAATTATTCAATAATTGGATGTTGTATAATAGTATCTACAATTTTAATAGCAAGTTTCGTCAATTTCGGTCAAGTCAATTCAGATAAATATCCCTACTTAGTTCATAAAAGTTCATTAAATATGTAAATAATGAATTGGTTGAAGTAAAAATGCTTAATGACTTTCAATAATGTTGTATCATAGTATCGTCAATGTGCATGGAAACTTTCATCAATTTTGGTCATGTAGACCTAGTGATCATTCAGTATTTGCCTCTTACGTAAGTGGGAATGTTGTTCCTCTCAAGTGAACAAAGAAAAGAAATTATTGGCAATTAGCTAACATGGTAATGATATTATTCCAAAAGTAGTTCAACGGTTTCAACGCAGGTTCATTTAGGATTTTTTGTTTGCGAGAAAAAAATGAATTTCAGGCGTAAAGAAATATTAAGAAAAGAATAAAGACAAAAATACCAGATTAGGGAAAAATTACATCTCATTATAGGTGTAGATCAGTGCAACATGGTAGCAGACTATGCTGTGCCATACCAGGCAGTCTGTGACACAGTAATAGTTATACCGTTCAAACCCATAATCCAGAATCATTTATGATTTTTTGTTTTGCGAGAAAAAAATTATGTTACTGCAAGTGATGCAACTGAAATTCAAAATGTGTATATTTGTAAAATAAACAATAATAATAAACAAACAGTGGCATTTTTATAAATACAATTGTTTCCCTTATATTATTTTCACAGAGGCACAAATAATGAGATTTTAAAACAATTTACAAAGTAAATATTAATGGTTTAAATGAGAGGTAGTGAAAAAGCAAATAACCGGAAAATGATCTTTCTACACGACTTTGGAATATGATTGCTGCCAGATATGATTGTTCAGTTGTTATGTCATAAATTTGTCTGGGAATACTGAAACTGGTCAGTTATTTGCATTTAAATGTTTCATGTGTGTGCAGATTAAACCTTATTACACAAGTAAAATCAGAGGGCATTCTTTACCACTTAAACTTAATTTGTTGAATACGCAATGCATAGCATGGGAAGTTTAAAAATAAAAAGAATCAGTCAAGTTTAGCTGCATAAATTCCAGTTATTTCAGGTAAATGAAATTGCTTGTATGAACCTGATGAAAAAATGCTTTTAATAACCAGCACCAATATTGAATCAAAGATGTGAACTAAAGCTGACATGTAAGCAAAGGGTTTGCTCACTCATTTTGACTGACTACAGTAAGAGTTGCTCTGATTGGTCTGATTTAGGAAGAAAACTAAAGAATGCAAATTTTTCCTGGTAAAACAATGAGTTTCCCACATTAAAAGTATGTTGTAAGGTCAACAATTTGGAACGTCCTACAGTCAGCATTTTGTAAACAAACCTGGTGACTGCTATATGTAGCCACTTGTATCATTAGTAAGGCAGACACAGACCTCAAGGTCTACAGTACACTGACTGTTAATCATATTAATAAAATTCAATAAAATCATAAAAAAATCTAATATTTGCTGTTTCTATCATTTATTAAAATTCAGAAAAATCATTGTCTTCCCTGTGTGTGCATGGAGACACAAATAGCTTTCAAAATGTTGGTCATGGAGAGAGTTGCTTAGTCTGATAATTTAAAAAAATATTCACAGTAAATGCAGCTGACTGTTTGATTTGAAACTGTGCTTGAACAATTTGACTTTTCCCTAATTAGAGTATAATATTAACATATGCAATACGGACATGCATATACGAGACATTATGAACATTCTGTGTAGAACAGTAAACCTACTGTCATCTTCCCACCCACCACTATGATAAAACAACTGTGAAATGGTTCAATCTGATAATGGTTTGTTCAAAAGTAAATGTTTGATACTAGCAAAGTGCATAGCAATCCAAATTAAAGTAATACCCAAGGAAGATAAAGTATCCTTGACTCTTTTTTGTGTACTATATCATTGTGACAAAACACCTGTGAAGACAAACAAAATACAACAAAATACACATGTTTGACATCTTGATCTGTCATGAATGTTTGTTTGCTATCTCTTTTGACTCCTGAAGAAAACGTTTGTAGGCTATTTTTTTCTGGTCAAAGGGCAATGAGTTGCTTTTATCTTTGTTTAGTTTTACAATTATTTTGTTCAATAGATAGAAATGTTCTTGAATAGAAAAATAATCACAATGCAAGTACAGTATATCATTCATTGCACAGGGGGATTGTGCCTACTCAAGTAACATTACATTTTATAAAGAGATCAAAAAATATTTCCTACATAATCATGCGACATAATTTCATTTGTGAGAATTTTTGTCATTCAGATCTACCAATAATTCCAGTGATCTATATTGTTGATGGGTTCTGAATTTATTTTCATATTGATACAAATATCTGTACTTCATTGTTTTCATATTTCACTCTTTAGGATGGTTATACTCCACTACACTGGGCTGCCCAAGAAGGCCATCTAGATGTTGCAGAGATTCTTATTGGTACTAAGGCAAACATAGAAGCTCTCACAAAGGTAAGTGTAACTATCTCCTCAAGCAGAAAGAAATAAGTGTGGCACTTCCACTGTTTGCCGATTTGTATACATGCCAACCTTTAGGATGTATTTGTTTCAAATACGCTGCAAACAATTGAGATAACCTTACCCAGGGTCTCAAATAGAGTATGATTTACAATATCCAAATAATTAAAGTTGAAGTAACACATGAACTATCACAAAATTTGTCATTTTCTATTTTTTTTTGGGGGGGGGATAAATTATTCTCTCTCACAGTCAATGGATGTGCAGTTGAGATAACCACACAATTTTCTTTTCAATTGTCTGTGGAAAGAAGTCACTGTATTTTAAGATAAGCAGTTACTTAGTCTGAATAGAAAATGTCTTAAAATATCACTGGTTAAGCATTTGGAATATGCTTTGATGTTAACATGCATCGTAGTGCTAAATATATGCATTGACTCACAAGTTGTTGGTTGCATCAAAGCATCAGTATAGATCTCTATCACAAGATGGCAGTGTCTTAATGTTCCTTGTCTTGATAATCATTTAAACCCTTTGCCAAGGCATACAACTGTATGTCAGTTGTTTTGTGTTGAATATGGTCATCAGTACGTAATTTGTTCTTTAATTTTCTGTCCAGAGCCATATGCTTTGAAATTCTAACTTGCAGTTGATCTTAAGAAGGGAAAATCTAGTACAGTTGGCTGCTGTGCATTTATCATGATAAATGATAGATTCATGTATTCTTTTAAGTCTTATCTTAATCTGTGGTGAACTTTTAAAATTTTATTTTCCATTGTTCACTAATAAACTTAGCATAATATTGACACCAACACAGCATATTGAGAGCTTCTAAAATTATAATATCAGTACTCGTACACTCAATTAAATTAAAATATTGCTATAAAAGAATATAATTAAATGTATTGCAATATGTGCCATATTTCAGAATGGTATCTACAAGTAACATCATTATTGGAATTAACCTAAACGGAAATTTCAATTTTTGGCTAGGGACATCTGAAAAGATTTTCCACAAAAAGGATGACAGACAATAGTAGTGCAGTACAAGAAACTTTATTTTTGACAAAATGACAACAATATTATCAAAATAATGCTAGCCTATATATTAATAGTTCAGAGACCAGCTCTGGAACTGTTAGTTTTTGCTCACTTTCCTTCTTTTCTTTCTTTCTTTCTTCTTTCTTTCTCTATTTCCGGTTTTACTACCATAGAACATGCTATACACAATTTTACCTTAATTACCCAGAATGCAATGCGACACGCTTATGACGTCATCGCTCAGCTCGGACGGGTTTTACGGGCATTTCTTGTTTGTTTATTTATTTATTTTTTATTTGGCATTGCTCAACTATCATATTGCGTTCAGTTATTAATAATTCTAGCTTTCTTTCGCTTTGTTTTTTGTTGCTTTTTGATTTTATTTTTCTCTAAATACTCGCCGTACGTGGCGCTATACTGTTTCGCCCGAATGCTCATGAGACAACATGGCGGCGGATTTCGCTCGCATAGAGAGCGAAAAATATGCTTTCCCTAAGTTTACAAGCGCGGCAGGGCACATCGTGTACCTAGGCGAGGTGGGTGTGCTCGAAAACGATGATCAATGCAAAATTTGGACTCAAAATCGGCTGTTTTGGCGGAGAAACTGCCCGCCGTATTTCTGAGGAGCCACCAGCGGTTTTTCCTACATCAATCTGCGGGGCTGTGGTGGGAGGCCGTTTAACGCCGGTAACACACAGCCCTGCCATGCAGAGCTAGGCATTCATAGTGAACGTACTGTCTGTCATGCACCGGCATGCGTTGGCTGCACGTAAAAGCAACTCAACTTCCAAGATCAAATGGTCAGTATCTTGTGAAAACAGCAACATAGCAATGAAAATTGTTTTAGTCTGTGCTTTTAATCAAATGAAAATGCATGTGGCTCAATTTCAACGGCCTAGGTCCGATGTTTCCTTCTCATCGTTGTAAATGACACGCCTCTTTACGGCAACAACTCAGCGCTACCCGTCAAGCGATTGATTTTTGCGTAGGTCAGCGGAGCGAAAATTATTGCTCTGGCTCGCGAGAATGTCGTCTGATAAACATTTCCGTGCGTTGTCGCCCCCGTATGTATCTGTTGCGTTTTTACCATACATGTAGGCATTTGTAATCTCTGTACTGTAATAGCGTTGATCGCGATTTCGGGTTTGTTACTAAATATAGCTGCACGCACGCGACTTTCGGACAAATATGCTGAAATTCGGACAAATTTTGTCGTTGTATGCGCGGCTGTTGTTGCAGCTTTTAGTCTCAGTCATCAATTCATACGAATAATTGTGACGCTAAATAGCCATTCTAACACTCGCAGGTTTTATTTTCGTCGTTTATGCGGAAAATGCGGACAAATGTTTATTTATGCATATTAATGAGAGAGAACAGTGACGTCATTTGCGATCAGCGCTATTCCCGGACTGCCTTGCTTTTAGTTGTATTATGGTGTTTACTGCTATCAGCCCTGAATATTAAATCCAAAGCACTCTTTCATTCTGCACCTATCTTTGTCACACATTCTCTTGCTTCTTCCGCTGCTCTGGTCTCTGGAACTTCGCTTTTGCTTGCAAATGCTTTCTAGTTATTATATTATTATTTTGAATAGTATCTGTAGGGATCTAAAAATTTCAAAGTATTCTCGGACTGGCAATTTGTTCTATGATAGGAACGTTTTGACCAAAGATGAAGAACAATTCGACAACATATATAAAATGCTAGAATTGTTGTGAGATCTTGCAAAAACTCTTGCAAACTCAATGATCCAACAATAACACAACAAATATGGCTGCATCCCAACAACATGATTGTCTTTTGTGTACATTACAAAAATGATTATCCTAAAAAAAAACCTTTCAATTTTCAGTCTCTTATAGTACTTTGTGCCCTGTGGGCACAAGGTACTAATGTGATGGCGCGGCCCAATATGCCCAACATAGTGGGCCGTATGCTGTGGACGCAGGTATCTCAGAAACGCTTCAGTAACTTTTTCTGAAATTTGGTCTGGTGGTCACTTGGGCATGTATCTCAAACGGTCTTTTTTCTTTTTTTGATTGAATCATTTTAAAGTCACTTTTTAGCTTTTTCTGAAAACCACTATTTTCACTTTTTCCTCAAAACCACTGATTTGATTATTGTGATGTTTGGCATGGGTGTTCGTATAGTTGAAATACCGTCAGAAATGTTCAAAATTTGGTGATACATGCCTTACATTATTTTTAAACAATATTTTTATCCATTTTATTTTATATTTACTTGATTTTGCCTCACTTTCGCTAAAGCTACCGTCTGCGCATGCGCACAACTGTAGGACAAAATCTGAGTTGAAGAATCGAAACGGACGCCATCTTTTCTTTTTCAAAATGTTCTATAGTTATGAAGTTGACAGTGATGCACTTTTGCAGCTGTCGTGTATTTTTTGGTACGAAAGGCGCCTTTGATCGACTGAAGAATGATGGCCTCCGTAGGCGATAAACACCGGTACTGGCAGGCATATCAGTTCTACTGAGGAAGTAATCCACTGGCCCGTATAGGTCAGGGGCTCACTTAGGGGAGAACCACTTGATTTCTGGGGGGGGGGGGTATGGAGGATTTCGAGGAAAAAAATTGTCACCAGGTGAAATAAAAGAAAAAAATTAAGCCTGTAATGGCTTGAGAAAAAAATATTCTCATAACAGACAGAAATAAAAAAGGAATTGTCACAATGCTGTTGAAATGAGCAAATTTTGGAAACTTCATTCTCATGTATTCTTTGCTGGCATGCTGCCAAAGGCACGCAAATGTTTTTACCACAAGTAATTCTTATGTGTTTTTTTTCCAGCACTTATGATATAAGCATTCACTACTGTACACCTCGGTGCACTCGATGTTTTCCTTCCCTTTTCTGACCCAAGAAATCATGTTTCAGGATTTCTGTTGCAATATCTCAATGGTATAGGCAATATCTAGATGGGACTATTTGACTTCTGTAAATCGTGAAAATTTAAACACAAGATAGGAGTCAATAAACTAGTGTTAAAACCAATACATATTCTCTCAATATAAATATGTTAGAAAGATTACAAGTTGAGGAAAATTGAGGAACAACAAATATAATGAAATACAATGTGTGAGCCTTGTTTCTTTGACCACAAAAGATAACATCTCCCTGAGAACTTAAAAGGACTTGACTGTTGTAAAGAAAAGCAGGTATAGTACTGATTACAGTTGATTTGCCAAAAAAGTGTTCTATAATTTAAAGTTGTATATATAATAGACTTTCCATTTTGTTTGTCATTTGTTGGAATGTAAAATGAATAAATAAAAACATCCTGTGATATGTGAAACACTGGCTTAAATTTGAAAAATTGCACTGCTACTCCATTTGAAAAAAATGCTCTCTCTCTAACAAAAAAAAGTTCCCATACCCACTTCCTGCATACCCCCCCCCCCGAAATCAAATGGGTCTCCCCTTAATATGCGCATGCGCACATAACAAGTTAGCGTTGTTTTTCAATCAAACCGACGCTATCATGTTTCTCGGTCAGTTGCGAATTTTGACGTTTTAAAGGTTTTAGCGTATATTAGATTGCTGTCATGTATTTTTTGGCACGAAACGCTCCTTCGATAGACTGAAGAATGATGGCCTCCGTACTCGGTACTCCCCAGTACCGGCGAATCCATTGCTTTAATAGCGAGGCAATCCCACCGGCGGCCCGTACTAATAGCTGGGTGAGAGCGAGGGAATGCTCTGTCCTTCTACCTCCGGCCTCCATGTCATAACAAACTAGCGTCTTTTATGTTGATGTACTGTCCTTTCGACACAGCGATAACTTTTAGTTTTCTGTTGCTTATTTTGGTAATTTCGACAGTTGTGCATTGATTTTGACATCATTTTTACTTAATAACCGTCGATGTCGGCAACTCTCTCGCTAGCCCTGCGTACGATGCTGTGTGTTAGGAACGCACACAGGGAATGCACTGCGTACACTGCGTACGTACGCAGGGCTAGCGAGAGAGTTGCCGACATCGACGGTTATTTACGAAAAGTGAATAAAAGACTGGCATTTTTGGAAGCGATCGAGTAGCTGAGGTGGGCAGGGATACGACTTGGGCCCAAGAACGCTGAATTTCGGCAGTAATTTGGCTTTTTATGTGCAAGTCCCAAAATGGATTTGAAGTCACCGACGCTACGTACGGGTCTTTGCAGGGCTGTGGTGAGCGGGGCGAATAGCTGTAGCGGAACACACAGCATCGTACGCAGGGCTAAATCCGACATGGTAATTTGGCATGATCATCAGATCATACATGATCCGAGATTGCACTTTAGCAAGGTCACGATAACTAATGTTGTTTGTTTCACTGTCGTTTAATACCTATATTTCCACTAAAAGACCATTAGAATTTCCTCCTGGCTACTTTGAAATCGTGCACTGGCATGCATGTAGTTGTCAACATCACTATGCTTTAATGTACAGTAGACTCTCATACTATGAATATATCGACTGTCACTGCATGTGTGCAAATCACTCCATATCATATCAAAAAATGTAGTATTGCGACGTTTGAGCTGCCAGAAGCCAGAATTTACAGTTTACGAGAAAGTTATCTTACATGTAAAACTCAGTTCTACTGTGAACAAAATGCAAGCTATGTTGTATAACTATCGTGGATTGCATATAATATTTTGTACCTATCACCGTGTCAGAAAATCAGAAGGAAACAACCAGTCAGACAAACTGTGGTCAGGATGATACTGTCCAATTTTAATATTTGTCTCTCGGCACACACCAGATACTCATGACTGTAAAACAACATTTCCATATAATTGTATATTCAGTTTTTATATTTAGTTTGCTTTTCACCATATTGTATGTCCTTCCCTGCACTAATAATTCAAAATTAATATTGTTTTTGGCTATCATACATACTTGAGGGGTAAGCTTATTTAGTCTCATACATTAAAGATGCACTGTTGACCTACAGAGTCCAAACTTTTTATCATTGTATTGTAGATAGGTGTACACTCCAAATACTAAGTACAAGTGTGGTGAGTGTAACAAGCAAATGTTTTTTAGTCAATGGTTCATATCAAGGTTGTTGATACTTAGAATCCACACTTGACTTATGCTGAAGCGGTAACCAACCAGTTCAAATAACTTTCATTTATGTCAAAACAATTTGACTTTTTGCCAAATTTCACATTTATGGCAATATAATAACAGTAAGGAGGTACAAAGTACGTCGGTGCCCCCGGCCCCATGTTTTTAGTACTTTGTGCCCTGTGGGCACAAGGTACTAATGTGATGGCGCGGCCCAATATGGCCAACATAGTGGGCCGTATGCTGTGGACGCAGGTATCTCAGAAACGCTTCAGTAACTTTTTCTGAAATTTGGTCTGGTGGTCACTTGGGCATGTATCTCAAACGGTCCTTTTTCTTTTTTTGATTGAATTATTTTAAAGTCACTTTTTTAGCTTTTTTGTAAAAACCACTATTTTCAATTTTTCCTCAAAACCACTGATTTGATTATTGTGATGTTTGGCATGGGTGTTCGTATAGTTGAAATGCCGTCAGAAATGTTCAAAATTTGGTGATACATGCCATGTATTTTTTAAACAATATTTTTATCCATTTTTATTTTATATTTACTTGATTTTGACTCGCTTTCGTTAAAGCTACCGTCTGCACATGCGCACAACTTTAGGACAAAATCTGGGTCTGATCGAACCGGACACCATCTTGTTTCTCGGTCTGGGCACATTTTTTACGTTGTGAACGTTTCACTGTGTATTTCAATATGTTCTATAGTTATTAAGTTGACAGTGATGCACTTTTGCGGCTGTCATGTATTTTTTGGTACGAAGGGCGCCTTTGATCCACTGAAGAATGATGGCTTCCGTAGGCGATAAACACCGGTACCGGCAGGCATATCAGTTCTACTGAGGAAGTAATCCACTGGCCCGTACAGGTCAGGTACAGGGACTCACTTAGGGGAGAGCCACTTGATTTCTGGGAGGGAGGTATGGAGGACTTTGAGAAAAAAAAATGTAACCAGGTGAAATAAAAGAAAAAAATTAGGCCTGTAATGGCTTGAGAAAAAAAAATACTCATAACAGACATAAATAAAGAAGGAACTGTCACAATGCAGTTGAAAAGAGTAAAATGTTGGAAACTTTATTCTCATGCATTGTTTGCTAGCATGCTGCCACAGGCAGCGCAAATGTTTTAGCTACAAGCAATTCTTATGTGTTTTTTTTTTCCAGCACTTATGATATAAGCATTCACTACTTTACACCTCAGTGCACTATGTTTTCCTTCCCTTTTCTGACCCAAGAAATCATATTTCAGGATTTCTGTTGCAATATTTCAATGGTAAGGCAATATCTATATGGCACTATTTGACTTCTGTAAATTGTGAAAATTTAGAACACAAGACAGGAGTCAATAAACTAGTGTTAAAACCAAAACATTATTCTCTCAATATGAATATGTTAGAAAGATTACAAGTTGACAATGAAAAATTGAGGAACAACAAATATAATGAAATACAATGTGTGAGCCTTGTTTCTCTGACCACAAAAGATAACATCTCCCCTGAGAACTTAAAAGGAATTGACTGTTTTAAAGAAAAGCAGGTATAGTACTGATCATTGTTGATTTGCCAAAAAAGTGTTCTATAATTTAAAGTTGTATATATACTAGACTTTCCATTTTGTTTTCATTTGTTGGAATGTAAAATGAATATATAAAACCATCCTGTGATATGTGAAACACTGGCTTAAATTTGAAAAATTGCACTGCTACTCCATTTGATAAAAAAAAAATTGATGCAGGTCTGACAGTTGAAAATAAAAAATGCTGTCTCTCTGACCAAAAAAAAGTTCCCATACCACTCCTGCATACCCCCCCCCCCCCGAAATCCAAATGGGTCTCCCCTTAATATGCGCATGCGCATATAACAAGTTAGCGTTGTTTTGCAAGGACTTTGAAAAATCAAACCGACGCGATCTTGTTTCTCGGTCTTGTGCAAATTTTGACGTTTTAAAGTTTTTAGAGTTTATTTGATGATGTTTTGTAAATATGAAGTTCACAGTGATGGTACTTTTGTTGCTGTCATGTATTTTTTGGCACGAAACGCTCCTTCGATAGACTGAAGAATGATGGCCTCCGTACTCGGTACTCCCCAGTACCGGTGAATCCATTGCCTTAGCGAGGCAATCCCACCGGCGGCCCCTACTAATAGCTGGGTGAGAGCGAGGGAACGCTCTATCCTTCTACCTCCATGTCATAACAAACTAGCGTCGTTTTATGTTGATGTACTGTCCCTTTGACACAGCGATAACTTTTAGTTTTCTGTTGCCTATTTTGGGTAATTTCGACAGTTGTGCATTGATTTTGACATCATTGTTGACTTCGATCGCTAAAGACAGTGTGTGCTTATGTTGACCGATTTACGCGCACTTCAGAATCACGGCATAATCCGACATGGTAATTTTGCATGATCATCAGATCATACATGATCCGAGATTGCACTCAAGCAAGGTCACGATAACTAATGTTGTTTGTTCACTGTCGTTTAATACCTATATTTCCACTAAAAGACCATTAGAATTTCCTCCTGGCTACTTTGAAATCGTGCATGGCATGCATGTAGTTGTCAACATCACTATGCTTGAATGTAGTAGACTCTTACTATGAATATATCGACTGTCACTGCATATTGCATATGTGTGCAAGTCACTCCATATCATATCAAAAATGTAGTATTGCGACGTTTGAGCTGCCAGAAGCAAGAATTTACAGTTTATGAGAAAGTTATCTTACATGTAAAACTCAGTTCTACTTGAACAAATGCAAGCTATGTTGTATAACTATCACCGTGTCAGAAAATCAGAAGGAAACAACCAGTCAGACAAACTGTGGTCAGGATGATACTGTCCAATTTTAATATTTGTCTCTCGGCACACACCAGATACTCATGACTGTGAAACAACATTTCCATATAATTGTATATTCAGTTTTTATATTTAGTTTGCTTTTCACCATATTGTATGTTGTTCCCTGCACCACATAATTCAAAATTAAATATTGTTTTTGGCCTATACATACTTGAGGGGTAAGCATTAAAGATGCACTGTTGACCTACAGAGTCCAAACTTTTTATCATTGTATTGTAGATAGGTGTACACTCCAAATACTAAGTACAAGTGTGGTGAGTGTAACAAGCAAATGTTTTTTAGTCAATGGCCCAAATTTATTTTCTATTTGATGGACAATAAATACATGTGTAATCAATGCAACAATCCAGTTTAAGTAATTTGGTTCAGATTAGCCATTGTCCATTATATTACAATAGTTTGTGGCTAAATTTTCTCCCCTTCTGTATCATATAAGTTCACCGTTTCCTGTTTTAGAGATTGTTGATCCTATTGAGTCCCATCTCTTATTCTTAATTCACTTTCACACATATCAAGGTTGTTGATACGAAATTAGAATCCACACTTCAACTTATACTTGAGCAGTAACCAACCAGTTCAAATAACTTTCATTTATGTCCAAACAATTTGACTTTTTGCCAAATTTCACATTTATGGCAAATAATAAAAGTAAGGAGGTACAAAGGACATTGGTGCCCCCGGGCCCCATGTTGTACATTTTACAACTAAATGAGGTTGTTGAGAAATATGCCATAAAGTTTGAAATTAATCTTTACGGCCCTGATACGGCTTTTGCGGCCCGAGGCTGTACGGCGGAAGGGCCCAAGCGTGCGAGGGCCATACGCCATAGCGACCGAGGGCCGCAAAAAGCCGTATCAGGGCCGTAAAGGTTTTATCATATACCTTATGGAATGATAAGCATGTAGTTTACATAATATTCAGCATCGTTTTGGAGATAAAAATGCGTGCGATATCAAAAATTCATCGCCATTTGATTCAATATTTTAGAAAAGCGATGGCCGCTTCCCGTCGCGGATTGACATACATAATGACGTCATTTGTTTACCTGTAGAATTCTAGAACGCGCAGAGCAACGTTCGTAGGCCTCCTAGTACATGACCTACAGGCTCAATATAACCTACAATAAATTGACATCACGCTTTTCTTACACCTCGATTTTAGCCTGGATCACAGGCACGCATGTACATATACAGGGTTCACTAGAATTTAGAAATATAAGCCGATGTCACCGGCGCGGATCCACTGTCGCCACGCGCCACTACGATCTGAGCGAGTAGACGTTTTCCTAAGCTCGCGCTGGCTTTGTGTACGAATGGAACGTTTGCGGATAGCAACGCGCGTAGTAACCAGAATTGAGTTAGTTCAGAAATGCACGCGATTGCCCATATTTGGGCACCGGGCCGGGGCGTGATACGTAAAAAAAATGCACGGATCTGAGGGCGCTTCCTCCCATAGGTTTACACAGGCACGTGAATGTAGGTATATGATAAGTGCGCATTGTGACTTTCTGGTACTTTCACATGTAAAAATTCAAAGGATAATAGTGCCAGTGAACTAATGACAATATTTTAGCAAACCAATATTACATTTGGTGTAATATAGATATCAAAGTTCTTGTAAACCATAAAAGATAACTTTCAGCAAGTTTGATGTAAGGTATTGTAATAGAGACTGATACAAAACAGACCATACTGTATCTCAGTGTGTCTTTGTGTGTATACATGTCAAGTTACAATATTGAAATATTTAAATAAAGAGTGGGCAAAGTAATAAGCCATATTTTCTTTGAGTTTCTTAAAAATAACTCATTCTAGTTCATGTTTGAATAATTTTCATATAGTTTCTGTAGAATCATTCAGAGAAGCTGTTCAATTGCAAAGCAATGGGTAAAGGCTTCCTAAGAAACAGAATTTGAACTAAAACAAAAAGTTATTCCCTAAAGATCACAGTTCTGCTCTACTCTACTCTACTCACTATGAAACGTTCTTTTTGACTTCCTTACAACATTTCTTTTGAAGTTTATGTGAATGGTTTTATGAATAATTGTGTGCATGGTTCAGTGCATCTTCTATTACAATGCGCTGCAGCTCAGGCACCACATATTACAAATTGCAACAAAATTATAATAGAGTTGGACAAAGTAAACAAAATTAGCATTAGTCTTAGAGTCGATATCTAGTTACATAGCGAACAATTGTATAAAACATGTACACAGAGATAGAAATGTAAGTGTACCTAACTTAATGATTCATTGAGCCCCTTTTTGCATTGATACAATGTACTGACAATAACACATTTGTTCTACATGTAACTGCAATCTCATGAGGACTGTTGCAATAGTTGTTGTCTTTAGCCCATTATATGCTGTTCATTAGTAATTTATGGTGCTTGAGCTTATTACCATAAAGCTTGTAAATTTAAACACTGCATTTAGGCAGACATGCAAATACTTAGTTGTGTATCTTCTAACTAGAAGAGCTAGTTATAGAACATTGTAAAAGACCAACAGCAACACAGAAAATGATGCGTTACATAACAGGTTCATGAGTAATGAATGAAATATCATTTTGAGGGTGTCGCTTGTTGAATGCACATAGTCCTTTGAAAAATAAAGTGATTTTTATTTCAAATTTGATTGCTGTGCATACTTTTTGCATTACAAGTTGGTTATGTTCTACCATTTGTAAAGTACAACTATGAGTTTGACTTGTAAGATTTGGTAAAATGGCAAACTATTGTGCAAGTAATGTTTATACCTTATGAAAGTATGTTAATGCACATAAAGATGCATTAAAATTGACTAGCTTTGATGATATGGGATATTTTGTACAACTTTTGACTATAAATTTATATTAAATCTGACATCATATTGTGAGATACCTCCTGTGTCATATAAGTTTTAAAGAGAAGTAAGCAACTTCATAAAGGAGACTAGCAGTCACAAACAGTCTACAGAGAATACCTGATAGTGCTAGGTGGCATCATTTTGCTTCTGTAATGTGTGCAGACTTGAAATTATATAGTATTACACAAATGCAATATTGTGCACTTACGTTATGTTTTAAATCATGAAATAGAAACGGTTTGAGGTACAATTACATGTGATATTCTGATGGACCATGAAGAGTTCTGTCAGAGTTAAGTTTTGTCTTTATTTTTATGCTGTAAACTGTAAAGTAAGATACAGGGGAGGTATATACATTTTTGTGAATCCATAGTGACATTTTAGTTTTGTGTGACACATACAACTTGTTTATAATTATATCAATGCGCGATTTGGAATAGAAACCTAAACAACATTTTTTTTCAACATTATATTCTTGCCTTACTACATGATGAATCTGAGTCATTGCCTAATGTCACTTGGCTTGTGACAATTCAGTGCCCTAGTTATTCAGAAGTTGTCAATTAATACAAGTTAAGGTCCTTGTGGTCACTAAACACTAGGTGCAACCAAATAGTGTTAGATAATGGCAGCTTTTTGTTTTCATTTTCAGGATCAAACATGTTTTCACCATGCTAATAAATTGCATGTACCGGTACATATGTGATGAAAGTTAACTGTCACAACGAACAGCACAGTTTGTAAACTTGTGCTTGACACAAAGCACAATTTTACATAATACCTGTTGCCAATACCTGAACTAAAAGCTAATGACTGTGACAGGTAGTGTTTTAGTACACTGGAAAGTGTTCAAACATCAGGGCCAAGACCAGCTCTTCATTTCATATTCTAAGGTAGCACATGTTCCTCCAGCATGTTAAGCTTTGGTGTTATGCTGACATGTGGGAAATGTACTCTGAGATATATGAACAGCCCCTTGATACTAATGCCTGTAAATAGAAAAGAAAAGATATAATCGAAATGACCAATTAAAATGTGACAGAGTAAACATCTTGTACCCTCCTCAATTGCACCTCTACAGCAAATATCTCAGACCCAACAAGACCATGGTAATAGCTGACCAATTATTCTGATATTCATAAGTGAACTACTTTCAGCAAAACTTGATATTGCTATTCTTCATTAGGGTTGAAATATACTACACAGCCCTCATTTTCAACTAGGCAAAACCACAGGGGACTTGTGCTTGTTGTTTATTTCTTTCTGTTTGTTTTTATGTATGTGTTTGTGTTTGTTTATTTGTTATTTTAATAAAATAACAGCGAAAAGCTGTTTTGTTAATATTTTAGCAATAATGTACCCCCTCCCGGCCAATAATGAGCGAAAACAAACTTTCCTCGACATAATGTACGAGGCGAAGCCGAGTACATTTTGAGTGCAAAGTTTGCTTGAGTACATTATGGGCCGGGAGGGGGTCCATTATTGCTATTATTTTATAGTTTTGGCAATGCCAGTGAATTTGTAGATGTAGAAAATGACTAAGAAATGAACTTAAAACTGAGTTTGAAGCCCGTGAGCGTCGTCCGGCATGATCAGCCCTGGACTCTGTACACATTACATGCACTCCACCACTGCACAGTGCACTGCACTGAACACGCACGTTCAGCACAAAAAAAAATGACCAGCACTTTCACGGTTCATTTTGAATTGAAAGACGATGTATTTTCGAAGGAAATGAAAAGTAACTGCATCCCTACCGTCTATATCAAACTTGAAACATCACCTTTAAATATCATGCCATTCAAAAATCGACACGGTGCAATGCCAGAGATGAAGAAAACGGAATGTTCATGCATCGACATCAGCATGATCAGCGAGCTGCATGCCATGGTATCAGCTGATTAATACGATCATTATTATGTCGCTAGTAGTACAGCATTCATTGCAAACGATATCAACAGAGTTCAACACTGTTATTCAAATGTTCATATTTCAATAATAATTGTGTCTATAAATTTAATTTTCGATGGCTCCTTGAGAAGAGCTATTTTATTTCGGCGAACGACAGAACTTACGGGTGCTTGAAAGGTACAGTTGACAAACATACTAGAGGGTTTCGGTACCGTCGCGATATCGAGAACAAGGCAAGGTAAAATCACGGAGATGGAGAAAAAAACGATGAATGAAAGTTGTCTCCGATTACAGACAGTGCATCAGAATTAGGTGGCCGAGATGTTAGATCAACGGAATGTCCATGGTCATCATGATTGTTGGTAGTAGCTGACCTTGGACCGAGACTTTGAATGGCTCCGTAGTAATTTCCGTAGACACTTCCGGTCAAAGGTTTATGACAGCAAGCTGCCGTCGCGTTGTTGGCCCGTTTACGGCTGGTTCGAGTAGCCTTTCATGCTTGCATCTTTTACATGGCCACTGACATACATAATATGCCATGTGTCAAACCCAGTATCGTCTAGGAGTTTGCAAACGTCCTGAGTTCTGTTTCACCTATACGGCAACGAAGCGATCATGTTGTAAACAAACGTAGTAGTACAACCAGCGTATCGGATGGGGACTGCATGCTGAGTGCCAGCCAGACAGACGGCAAGTGCGTGCGTGAGGACTCAAAAAATGTAATAAATCGTACAGTAAGACATTATTATCAATATTGTGAACCATTGTCAAGATTTATAGTTTTGTGTATTACTTGGTTTATCCGATATTTCCCCTCCTTTTAAATGCGCAGTCCTTTTTTCGTTTTCAAAAAAAAAAAACTTGCTCGCTGTGTGGCCGCAATGCTGAATAATGGAATACATTATCAGTAATAATGTATGGATATGACGTCACAAAATTCACTGGTATTGACAAAGCTATAATATAATTGTCAATAAAGAGTAGTTTATTTATTTATTTGTTTGTTTATTGTTTATTTGTTTGTTTGTTGATACCTATTTCGGATGGTTAGGGTTAGGCTTAGTTAGGGTTAGGGTTAGGGTTAGGGTTAGGCTTAAGTTAGGGTCAGGGTTAGGGTTAGACTTATTCACTCCCTCTATATATTGAGACAAGGGGAGCAACTGGGATACCAACATCTGTTGCAGCATACAAAGTTTTGTGAACCGATTCGTAAAGGGAAAATGAACAGGCGATATTGGGTATTATATTATAGCTTTGTCAATACCAATGAATTTTGTGACGTCATATCCATACATTATTACTGATAATGTATTCCATTCGAGCCCCACAACGGTAAAGTCCCCAGTTCGGGCCAAGGCAGGGCTAACAAGCTATCTGATTGGTCTGATTTGAATTTCTATGACATCTAACCCGCCAAAAGTGACACTTACGTTTTGCCGTACAAACTGTACGAATCAAAGGAGAAAGATGCTAAATATCGCCGATTTTTGCCCTTTCCATCGAATTAAAGGATAGGTGTGGTAAGTACAGGACATGATGCTGCCACAACCAATATTTCAATTGCCTGGCATTTATTTGGTGTGTTTTTCTTGACTTGAAAATACAGATGTTGGAATCCCAGTTGCTCCCCTTGTCTCAATATATAGAGGGAGTGAATAAGTCTAACCCTAACCCTAACCCTAACTTAAGCCTAACCCTAACCCTAACTAAGCCTAACCCTAACCCTAACCATCGAAATACGTATCAACAAACAAACAAATAAACAAACAAACAAACAAATAAATAAACTGCTCTTTATTGACAAATATTAAACAAAACAGTTTTTCGCTGTTATTTTATTAAAAATAACAAATAAACACAAACACATACACACAAACAAACAAACAGACAAAATAAACAACAAGCACGAGTCTCCTGTGGTAAAACTTGATGTTAGGTCTATTATTATCCTCTCCCAAACCCCTGCATGATGATGATTTGTTAGTTGCTAGATAGATTCACTCACTAAGTGATTCAATCTCATTGTCAGTCAGTGGCCTGCAAACGTTGTAAATGTTGTGGCAGGTACTTGTCATAAAGATACTGGGCACCCTCCAAGAAGGAAGGGTAACATCAGTAACAACAGTCATTGGAGCAGAACAGATTTTGTAAATATTTCTGGCTGCAATGAAGAAGAGACAGTTGATATTATACTTCCTGTGTCATCTTTTAATCACTGAATTGAAGAAGTAGCATACCAAAAAAATATTAATTATTTATACAGCCTTAGCCTATGTGGATATTTTTTATTATCTGGAAAATAGGAATGTTGGGTAAAGAGGAAATATAAACAAACACTACACATATATCTGTATTGATGTAAAAAAAGACTACATCTTTCAATGTTAAAATATGAAGATAAAAATAACCATTGTTTTGTGATTAGAGAAAGTCTAGTAATGTAAAGAAAGATTCATGTGCATTGTCATGACAGTATTATTTAAGCCTCGCTGAGAATCATGGGAGTTAGTCACCTAACTATGCTTACCGGTACAGCTATAACATCATGAATATGGCTTCAGCTTTTTTAGTCATTTCCTTCAATGGCAATTTTGTAAGAAATTCTCTACTGAACACACATATAGAATACACTAGCTCTGAAACATGCAAAAACCCAAGGAACTGGAAAGAAAGCAAAAACTGTAATACTGGTGTTTCTGATAAAAAGCAAAAGCAGTCAATACAAGCAAAACATGCATGAATGATGGATGCTGACAAACTTTACAGCACTTGTCTACATGATTGCCCACAACAGAGCGACAATGGTAGGCCTGTCTGTGCACTTTGATCCTGGCTAAGGTTTTATCTAAAACCCTATAACAAAACCCTATTTCCCTAGGCAAGTTGCTCTCTAAGCTACAGGCTTCAGTTTCCTAGATACACCAATGAAATCATGATACATAATTTTTAAACAACAGAAGGTAAAGATTCATGTTCATGAAGGCCATTACAAAAATATTTGTTCTGTATGGCAAAGACAATTACCTTTTCTTCTGCACAGCAAAGCAATTCATCTCTTTCCTCTTTAAGTCTGAATACTTCATTAAGTGGTACATCATCTTTATCATCCTCATCAAGATGTTCAAATGCAATAAGTTCAGTCTCAATGCATTCAGCCTGATCCCTACAATCATCAGATACAGGGGAGATATATAATTTTTTTGCGAATCCACAGTGACTTTTTCGTTTGTGACACATACAACTTGTTTATGATTATATCAATGCACGTTTGGAATGTAAAACAAAACAATTATTTTCAACATTATATTCTTGCTTCACTACATAATGAATCCTTGTCATTGTCTAATGTCACCTTCTTCTTATATAGAATTCTAGTATGCGCTTCATTTGACTTGCGACAATGTAGTGTAGTGCCCTAGATAATCAGAAGTTGTACCTGAATACAAGTGAAGGACTTTATAGTCACAACCAAATGGTGTTGGATTCTTGCAGTGTTTTGTTTTCATTTTCAGGGGCAAACATGTTTTCACCATGCTAATAAATTATCATAACTATTATCATAACTATTGATACAAATACGTATACTTCGTTGTTTTCATATTTGACTCTTCAGAAAGGTTCTACTCCACTGCACCTGGCTGCCCAAGAAGGCCATAAAGATGTTGCAGAGATTCTCATTGGTGCCAAGGCAAACATTGAAGCTCTCACAAAGGTAAGTGTAACTATCTCTTTCAGCAGAAAGACATAAGTGTGGCACTTCCACTGTTTGCCGATTTGTATACATGCCAACCTTTGGGATGTATTTTTTTCAAATACGCGGCAAATAATTGAGATAACCTCACCCAGGGTCTCAAATAGAAAATGAATTACAATATCCAAATAATTAAAGTTGAAGTAATACATGAACTATCACAAAATTTGTCATTTTTATTATTTTTTTTGATAAATTATTGTCTCTCACAGTCAATGGATGTCCAGTTGAGATAACCACACAATTTTCATTTCTATTGTCTGTGAAAAGAAACCACTGTTAAGATAAGCAGTTTTTTAGTCTGAATGGAAAATATCTTAAAATATCACCGGTTAAGCATTTGGAATATGCTTTGATGTTAATATGCATCATAGTGCTAAATATATGCATTGACTCACAAGTTGTTGGTTGTATCAAAGTGTCAGTTTAGATCTCTATCACAAGATGGCATTGTCTTAATGTTCCTGGTCTTAATTCTCAATTTACCATTTTGCCAAGGCATACAACTGTATGTCAGTTTGTTTTGTGATCTAATATGGTCATCAGTACGTAATTTGTTTTTTAATTTTCTGTCCAGAGCCATATGCTTTGAAATTCTAACTTGCAGTTGATCTTAAGAAGGGAAAATCTAGTACAGTTTGCTGCTGTGCATTTATTATGATAAAATGATAAATCTTATCTTAATCTGTGATTAACTTTTAAAATTATCTTTACCATTGTTCACTAATAAACTTAGCATAATATTGACACAAACACAGCATATTGAGAGCTTCTAAAATTATAATATCAGTACTTGTACTCTCAGTAAAATAAAAAATATTGCTATAAAAGAAAATATAAAGTATTGCACAATGTGCCATATTTCAGAATGGTATCTACAAGTAAGATCATTATGGGAACCTAAATGGAAAATTTCAATTTTTTGGCTAGTATGTGACACCTGAACATATTTTCCACAAAAATGATGACAGACAGTACTAGTGCAGTACATGAAACTATATTTTTGACAAAATGACAACAATATTATCAAAATAATGCTAGCCTATATATTAATTATTATAATATTATTTTGAACAGTATCTCTAGGGAACTAAAAGTTTCAAATTATTCTCAGACTTGTAATTGGTTCTATGGAAAGAACGTTTTTACCAAAAACGAAGAAAAAATCGACAACATATATAAATGCTAGCATTGTTGTGAGATCTTGCAAACTAAATGATCCAACAATAACTAAACAACAAATATTGCTGCATCCCAGCAACATGATTGCCTTTTGTGTAGTTTACAAAAATGATTATCTTTAAAAAGAACCCTTTCAATTTTTCTGTCTCTTATTTTTTGTACATTTTACAACTAAATGAGGTTGTCGAGAAATATGCCATAGAGTTTGAAATGTGCAAATTGTGACTTTCTGGTACTTCACATGTAAACATTCAAAGGAAAATAGTGCCAGTGAACTAATGACAATCTTTTAGCTAACCAATATTACAGTGGGTGTAAAATAGGTTTCAAAGTTCTTGTAAACCATTAAAGATAACTTTTAGCATGTTTTAGGGGAAGTATTCTAATAGAGCTTGATACAAAACAGGCCATACTGTATCTCAGTGTTTATTAAAAGTAATAATATTGTCATAGCTGTGTGTACATGTCAGGTTACCATATTGAAATATACAATTAAAGAGTAGGCAAAGTAATAGGCTGTATTTTCTTAGAGTTTCTTAAAATACCCATAAATGCTAGTTCATGTTTGAATGATTTTGCATATAATATCTGTGGTATCATTCATTCATTGAGTGCATGGTTCAGTGCTTCTTTTATTACAATGCACTGCAGCTCAGGCACCACAAATTACAAATTGCTACAAAATTATAATAGAGTTGACCAAAAGAAACAAAATTAGCATTAGTCTTAGAGTCGATATATCTAGTTACATAGTGACCAATTGTATAAAACATGTACACACAGAGATAGAAATGTAAGTGTACCTAACTTTATGATTCATTGAGCCCCTTTTGCATTGATACAATGTACTGACAATTCTAACACATTTGTTCTACATGTAACTGCAATCTCATGTGGACTGTTGCAATAGTTGTCGTCTTTAGCCTATTATATGCTGTTCATCAGTAATTCATGGTGCTTGAGCTTTACCATAAAGCTTGTAAATTTAAACACTGCATTTAAGCATGCATGCAAATATATAGTTGTGTATCTTGTAACTAGAAGAGCTAGTTATAGAACATTGCAAAAGACCAACAGCAACATGGAAAATGATGCTTTACATAACAGGTTGATCACTTATGAATGAAATGTCGTTTTGAGTATGTCACTAGTAGAATGCGCATAGTCCTTTGAAAAATAAAGTGATTTATTTTTCCAATTTGATCGCTGTGATACTTTGTGCATTTCAATTTGGTAATTTTCTACCATTTGTAAAATAAAAATATGAGTTTCACTTGTGAGATTTGGTAAAATGGCAAACTATTGTGAAAGTAATGTTTAAACCTTATGAAAGTATGTTAATGCACATAAAGGTGCATTAAATTTGAATAGTTTTGATGATGTGGGATATTTTGTGCGACTTGTGATTATAAATTTATATTAAATCTGACGTCATATTGTGAGATACCTCTTGTGTCATACAAGTTTTAGAGAGAAGTAAGCAGCTGCATAAGGGAGACTAGCAGTAAATAACAGTCTACAGAGAATACCTGATAGTGCTAGGTGCAGGCATCAATTTGCTTCTGTAATGTCTGCAGACTTAAAATTATATAAACATTGCAATCTTGTGCACTTACATTATGTTTTAAATCATGAAATAGAAACAGTTTGAAGTACAATTACTTGAATATTTTGATGGACCTTGAATAGTTCTGTCAGAGTTTAGTTTTGTCTTTATTTTCATGTTGTAAACTGTAAAGTAAGATACAGGGGAGGTATATACATTTTTGTGAATCCATAGTGACATTTTAGTTTTGTGACACATATACAACTTGTTTATAATTATATCAATGCATGTTTCGAATAGTAACCTAAACAGTATAATCCTTGCCTCACTACATGATGAATCTGAGTCATTGCCTAATGTCACTGACTTGTGACAATTCAGTGCCCTATTTATTCAGAAGTAAAACATTAATACAAGTGAAGGTCCTTGTGGTCACGAAACACTAGTGCAACCAAATAGTGTTAGATAATGGCAGCTTTTTGTTTTCATTGTCAGGGTCAAACATGTTTTCACCATGCTAATTAAATTGCATGTCCCGGTACATGTGTGATGGACGTTTAAGTGTCACAACAAACAGCACACTTTGTAAACTTGTGCTTGATACAAAGCACAATTTACATTTTACATAATACCTGTTGCCCAAAACCTAAACAAAAAGTTTATGACTGTGACATGTAGTGTTTTAGTACACTGGAAAGTATTCAAACATCAGGGCACTATAACATCAGATTGACTGAACTGAAAGGCTAACAATTAAGACAAAAGGCATTTATGATATCTGCCATGCATTTTAACAGGCATTGTGATAATAATTGACCTTTGTAATTTTGTGTAATTTATAGTCTTACTGAAGGTCCGGGTCAGTTTCACACCCTCTTTGGTGAACCTCTACTTCAGCATGTCTCTGATCCTTCCAACCTTTTGCTCAGTCTGCTCATTCATAGCAGTATCATACCGTATTTAGCTAATTGTTTGTCACACCTTTTTGCTGATGTTCTGCCACCCGAAGAGATTTTGCAGCATTTGTGAAGTACCTGCCAATGAATATGAAAGAGCCCACATGGTCATGTTTGTACTGTTAATATGAGTAATCCTTTCTACTTCTGGTCACCTCCCTCTATGATGGCAGACAGCCATTCACTCTAGTTAGTGAGGCCAGAGAGGACCAAGCAGTGAAAAAGAAGACCAACCTCAAGGCAGCCAGTTGCAAATGTGTGATGATCCATCTTTTGTTTCTTTTCCTGAAACAAAGGAAATAATGCAGTCATGGTCTTCTTATAGTACTCTCTCAGCCAGTAGTAACAAAAGGGTCCCTGCTGTTGGACTCCATCAAGAAAGAAAATGATCAATTGGTTTTGGAACTTGAATTTGTGGAAGCCATGGCACGGAATTCCCAACTGAAGCAGAAGCTAAAAGGCCGGAACTACTCCTCAAAATACAATCAGTTCAGTGAAAAAGAGTGAAAAGGTGATGCTGCTGTAAAGTAGGAAGAGAAAAAACTTGTTGTTGTATGTCTCGTCAACATCCAGCTCTACTACATCCGCCTCTGGATCAAGTGAATTAGAGACAACCACCGGAGATACAAAGCAAAGAGGTGGGCACTTAGATTACAAGGCATTCATTTCGCAGAACAGATTAAAAAGAAAAAGCTAAAATCGAGTGCTTCGAGGAAGGCAGCTGATCAAGTGTTGTATATGGTGATATGGCCCCACAAGTTCACTTCCAAGGCCAGTGCTGGGAGTCTAGCTGATCTCACAATTTCTTTAAACTATCACTTCCTGCCCTTGTGTGAGGTGATTTATCCATCATTTTCATGAAGAGCCAGAGAGTCAGAGACAGTACAGAGCAGAGCAACTAATAGACCTCCTCCATCTCACAGAAATTTACTCCTGGCTCGAAGTGAGACAATTTCATCGCTAAGTCCTGCAAGCAATAGAAAGGGGGCAAGTTACAATGATCTCTGACTATTCTCGTCTCAAGGTAAGATGTCTGCAAATTTGGCAAATTAGGCAAAGCCAACACCAACAATAAGGGCAAGGCCCTGCAGGTACTGCGCAGACTACCAAGTAGGTAAATGCAAACATATTACGGACCATCCTAACCCGCCACAGGGGGAAACTGAACATCATATCTGCCATCCATGTCTATTCATACCGAAGGTACAAGCCAATCTCCCAGCTGGTACTTGCCCTCACAAGCCTCAATGGGACAAAGACTGACTACCGTTTTTAGCTCACATTTGGTTTTACCAATGTGAGTTTATCGTATAGGCTGAAGTCGATGGCGTCTGTATGTACGTGTGTTTGTATGTATGTATGTATGTATGTATGTATGTACAGTATGTCCGTCAACATCAAAAACACGCAAACCGCTGCACGTTTCAGCTTGGTATTTGGTGTGTAGATGCATCCTGGGCTATAGATGGGATTTTGTTCAAATGAAGTCTGCATTGCCAAAATTATGCAAATGAGCTTACAAAATGTGAAAATGGTCAAGAATTAATAACTCAAGAACCGCTGTTTTGATTGCTTTGAAAATTTGTGTGCAAGTACCTTAGGTTAACCTTATACAGTTTTATGAATATTGTGAAGATATCCTTAATTTTGTATTTTTGCTGAATTTTTTTGTGATTTTTCTCATTTTCAGTAAAAATTCTTCTTCTCTGAAACCGCCGGCCCAATCGCTCTCAAATTTGGGTTGTCTCTTTGCAAGGGTGTTACTCTTCTAATCTTTAGAAATTATGACAAAATTGGGAAAATTACTATTTTTGTGCAATTTTGTCATTTTTGGTCAAAAAATCTTAGACAGTGTTTCCTTTTTAAAACCCCTGGACAGACAGCTTTCATATTTCGTACACAGACGTACAGAGATGACAATAGTTAGATATGTGGAAATTGTCCTGAAATATAAAAAATTGTATTTTTAAGACAATATTGTCATTTTTGGTCAAGAAAACTTTATCTCAACATTACTTGTTTGATAGCTTTGTAATTTGGTATAAAGTCCCTTGTTTGATAGCTTTGTAATTTGGTATAAAGTCCCGAAAGATGTTATTAGATAAATTTTCTGCTCAAAGTGTTGGGAAACCCCAAAATTTGTATATTTTAGGTACTTTTCTCAGTTTGTGACTTAAATGACCTATACTAACCCAGGATATGTTGTGAGACAATTTTGAAGGCTGTGAACATAATTTTGTCATATTTGATACAATTTGTAGGAAAATTTGATCCAGAAAACAAAGCTGAGATGATTTTTTTCATTTTGGACCAATTTTTGCAACTTTTCTATGTAAGACTTACAAAAACTGATAAGAAATTTGGATCCAGGATAATTCCAGATGTTGTAATCACCACCCACAGTGGAAGGCATTTCACTATCTGTAACTAACTTAAGTGCTGTTTACATTAGAATGATAACACTCATGGCATTAATTAAAAATCTCTAAGGTTGTAAATGTACTTCCTGTCATTTGGTCTTACGTAATACCAAGGGGTGGAACATTTGATATGCAGGACGGGGTAGGGTTTAGAAGATCAATGATGTAGCATTACTTTTTACCAGATCCCTTGTGCATTTTTTGCCCACTCCCACCTTTTCTTTTTATCAAGCCTTCTCTGTTTTTTGTTGTTGACATTTGCTTATGTATTTAGGATCTGCTTCTCCCATTGCTATAGAAGTTGATATGCATGTTCCTAAAGATGACCTCCAGTACCTAAGTTGGAGACCTTATTTGCTTTTGTCATTCTTGTTTTTCCTGGTTTAAATATTTCTCGAATGGACCAATTCAAACCGAATGTGAGCACATAGTGTCCTTGACAGTATTTTTACTAATCCTGATCAGCATTGTTTTCTGCATAGACTTTCATTAAGCATCAGTGGGACTTTTCCAAATGATGAATAGTTCTGATCATTGAGCGCTTGATGCATATGTTTCTTCACGTTTCCGGTCTCTATAAAAGAGGAGGACTGTTGTCATCCACCGTCTGACGAGGACACTAGTCTTGCAGAGACTTGCCTACCATTTCGACCAACAACATCGCACATGCCTATTCATGTCTTATGTCTGGCCACAGAGTTACCCTTTCTGTGCAATAACTGTATAGCTTTCAGGCTAATAACAATCCGACTAGTGGTAAGGGAGCGTTCCCCCAACTTGTCTCCTTCAGTTCAGCCTCAGAGTTCCAACAGCTTACTCACCTTTTGACATGTGATGCCTCTAGTTCCACAGAATCATCCATTCTACATTCTGCTGATACCAATTCCATTACAGATGGCACACCGACCCACAGCCTTAGGCACAGGAGTCTCGATCATACCAAGTTCTGGCTCCAGTTTCCAAAATGTATATACCCCTAGATGGTCATCTGAATATCAATATCAACAAGTGGTCTTAAATCAGCGAAGTGCACCGGCAAACTGCACCGGCACATTTCAAAGTGCGTCCCCATTTTGCGCCGGTATATTGCGCCGCCAAAAACTGCGCCCTTACTCTGCGCCATTGCTAGGTTTCAATGTCAAGCACGCTACTAATAGTCTGTTTTGGTTTAGTCAAGCAATTTCAAATAAATATTCATGTTTTTCGTGGGGAATATGTTGTAATGTGTCACTAAAATGCGGAGGATGGGAGTATTTTTTCCGACACGTATGTGAAGTATGTTTCATAACATCACCCGATAGGGAAGGTAACTCGGCCAGTCGAGTGCCATTTGCATCGTAAATCATAATGTGACCTTTGAATCTGTCTGTAGTTTTCTACCCGAACCTTGTCGGAAAATTCTTGAAGTCACAGTTAAAGTTGCAATATGGATCAAAATTGTCGATTTTTTTTTGTAAAACTAAAGCAAATAGACCATACTACGTTGAAGTACTCTTCTTAGCTAAGCCTCTTACCAATCCCGGCACACAAATACGTTCATTTTGATACGTTGCGGCCGCCTAGAAAAGCTGTTTTGTAAACAAACTTTCAAAACAAAAACGTTGGCCTTTTCTGCTGTGCACGTGACAAGTACACCAAGAGTGATGACGTCGCACTGGAGTGCATGTTGGAGGGGCGATTTGTTAATACGCTGACAGAACTTGACATACTTAATGATAATTCATTGTAAACTTTGCGTTTGCCTAACTTTGATAGCATCACAATGTTTCAGAAATATAAGTATATGGATATGATAAAATGCAGCTCTACAAAAGATCGTGTGATTGATTTTTCTCACCCATATACATGTATGTCAGTGCCGCGCCGTGTGCACCTACTGTATGTACGTTCGATCGATCGTCCAGACCACGTACACCGATCTGGTTGTGTTCACCGCGTGCCTGACAGCGTTTCCACAATCCTCTCCCCGTTGCATGTTGTTATATTTTTCATGTTAAAAGGCGAGGTATCTGCACGCTATATTTATTTCAAAGCTTTGCCCACTTCAGTATCATCCACCACTGCCCCTCAGTCTAGGTCTTGCATGGCCATGTCAGCGCGTCGATCGACGCGTCGTAAATGAGACCATGCCATGACATGTAATGATGGAGACTGCCGTTTTTCTTTGTTTCCGAAAAATGCATATTTGACCTGAAGGATATAGATTATCAATGAATGCTAACAGATCTTAGTTATTTCCTTGCGGGGGGACTATGGCCCGGTTCACATTACAAATCGTGGGGTCCGCACGGCCACGGTGTTGGTAGGTTGGTGTTGCCCGAGGAAACACCGCTGGCTAGCGAAGTTGATCATCACACAGTGGCGACGTTGGTGTTTTCGAGAGAAACTGTAGACAGAGTCTGCCTCCTCGTCATGGTGCAGTAGTCGCGTGTCACTCGTTTTCTGGTTCCATCTTTCGATCTGACCAAACAGTGTTTATTTTGCCGACATTTTTGGCCAATTTCTTCCATTTTTGCAAGGCCGAATCAGTCAGCAGAGACCCAGGGCGCAGGCAGAGACCTGACCGCTTGCCCGTGGGAAGGTGTTAAGGCTAGCTTAGCATGTTGACACGATGTTGCAATTTCATAAACCGTTACCATGCATCAAATACGCATGCGTACATATTCAAATAGTAAAAATGACGTTTCAAATTCTGTGCTTTACTCTCGCAAACAGTACGTCCCAAAACAGCAATTTATTCGGTAATTAATCAATTTACTCAAATTACAGTCATCCCCGTGTTCCTGTTAATGGTCGAATCTGCAATGAAATTGTTGTGGATTTTTCTATAAAGTGAAATCTTCGAAATATGAGGTCAATTCTGATCCATATTGCAACTTTAAAAAGACGCTAATTATACACTTTCAAACTATTTCGATGGCCAAATATCTCTGCCATTATACGTTCCGTCGGGTAACTGTACTCAGTATATGGCAAGAGTGTCCTGTCTCAGTGTCTGAATAGGCGGTGCAGCCGTAAACCAGACACTCCATACTCATTCCCATGTTTGATCGGAACCTCATGGACCGGAATTCTTGCTCTAATTCTGACCTCTGAATCGTCCAATAATTGCTACTTCAAACTCATGACGACCCCAAATGATAAGGAATGTGACTGATTCTTAGACTCTCAGTTCATAGAAGAGTCAAAGTGCAATCACGTTTGCGACTGAACTTGAGACTCCCATTTTGCTTTGTGATGTATATTTGCAAGTGAATTTGGTACCGGAAATCACAAGTAAGTGGCCAAAGTTGGGAGAGCGAATGTCTGGGCTTGAAGTGTACGTGCTCACTTTGAAAGTGCGAGCGATAGTGAGGATGTGAAGTGACCTCGGTCTGTAAGCTTACATTGTTAGTGCTTGTCAGCATTTATTTCATCTCCTTGGTCGAATGAAACTTACGATCAAAGTCACTGCTAAAAAAGCGATACAATCTCCATTGAAGTATAGTGCTGTGTATCATGAGCGAATGGCTGAGTGAATTCATCAATGAAGTCCCAATGGAAATTATTGAAACACACTTATTTCCAAACACCAAGAAGTTGATATATTCGTCTCAATAAAAATATGAATGAGAGATTCATCTTTACATAATGGAGAATAGAATATTATATCTGACTACGAAGAACTTTATTCACCAGGTTTTAAAAATCAGCAAGAGACTGATCGGGCTGGGACGTACGATCCACAGACTGATTCAAAGTACTGGTCAAAGTGAAAGGAGACGCCATGAACACTCAATCCCGACGGGTATTTATATAGTTATGTAAAAAACGGGAGTCATGACCATGATTAGGTTATTCAGAGTCAATAAACCTTGAAACGGACCAAACGATAGCACACAATTACATACAATATAGATCTAGCGTCCTGTGACACTATGGCGGGTTTCCGAGTCCCTGTCGCGGTTTGGAAAACGACCTGCTGACAGCTGATGACAAAACGCGCTCATGCTTTTGATCATAGACCCAGGAGCGATGTTTTGATGGATTTCTAGCTTAATTCCTTACCCCATAAACAACTTGAAACTAAAATGAAAGACAAAAAGACCTGTGAACGGACGAAAGATTTCCTGTAGAAACTTCAGATATTTACTGAGGCGGATCGTCAATTTTTTACATCCATTTTTACATCCATTTTTACATTGAAGTGAAATTTACCTCATGGACTGATCAATTGGAGCACCTAGAATATGGCATTTCCCGTTTGTTTTCCAAAACATCATTGTGGAGTTTCTAACAGAAATGAAAACAATTTTTCAAATGACAACTGATATCGTGTCATTTAAATACGGGCTTTTAATTGTTCATTCATGATAGCTGTCGACTGCCGGACAGGGGATGACACAGCTGCAGCTGTTCGACAGACGCAAAATTGCAAATTCGTCGTCATATGAATTCGAACTAATGGAAATGAAGAGCCAAACCACGGTCCCTCCACAGGACCGTGGCCAAACGAGCAAGTGTTTCAATATATGTTTAGTTACAAGCAAGCCCGACATCGTGAAATCAAAAAGTAATAAAAAAAAATTCACAAATGAATGTCAACTTCATGAAAGCCATAGGTAAAAGTATATCCTAACCAGACACATGGAGCCAGAAACGGAAGTGACGTCATGGTTCGATAAACAGTATAGCGTGAACGACGGCCGATACCGCAAAGTGTGCATCTGACGTCGGCTCATTCTTTCTCTGTTTTCGCTAGTTTCATGTCTTAGTCCCCATTTATCGGTTCTATTCGCCATATTTTATCAATATTCTCAATGAGTTACATAAATACACCAGCTAAATCGATTGTAAAGTAAGAACTGACTGATTTACCTTTCTTGAACTTCAGTATCATGCAATGGTGTAGATGGAATAGTAAGTAGTACGTGCATTGTAACACACACGAAAAACTGAGTAGTATGTCACGATGTCACGTTTATACATATAGAGTATTTGTTTTATTTACCTTTATTTTCCATAATTTACCGTGATATGAGATATGAGAAATAAAGGGGAAAGAAAGCCGAGGTAATGCATAGACATATGTAAGTCAATGTCGACACGCCGTACGCCGTGATCGTTCTTGTCAAGGGTCTATGATTAACTGCAAGAGCTAGAGGGTGTATCTCCTACTTCTCGGCGCCAGTCGCACATGTCATTTAAACGGTCATTGAGAGTCTCAGGTACAGTCTCAGATCAAGTCGCATTTGCTGTTTACTGTAATGAATGAGAGTCTCAGATATAATCTTAAATGAGGTCGCATTTAGTATCTTCTTCAATTTGAGAGTCTCAGATTCAGTCTCACTTCCTGTTTATAAGGGGTCTTAGATATCTGGAACCTGACTCATTTGTAAGTTCTGTAAATAACATTTAAAAAGCTATGACAGGGGAATTTATTTTAGCCTGAGGTTAAATTGGCCAGAATCTCAAAGATTTCAGCAATTCCTGTAAAATCTTACAAACTTTTGAAGCGTTAAGGGAGATGCAAAATTCACAAATTTTGACTGCTGCTGAAGCCATGTCCTTTCACGATACCGCCAAGTGAGTGCAACCCGTCCCATCCAAACCTAACATGGTAGCTCGTACCTCCGAGACTCCATTCTGAAAACATGTCAAAAATCTTACTGGCAAAACATTTATTTTCACACCTTATTGAAAGAAAATTTCTTTACTGCAAGCTCCTGTTTGAGAAGTAACTTATGGTACTGTCCGCTAACTACCTCCATGTGTCCACGTACGTATGTGCGTAGTCCCAAAACAACTACTATTACATAACTTGTTGCAAATTCACGTCATTTTTCGAGCTGCATTTTTCAGGTCACTCGGAAAAGTCGTTGTCACGGATATGACCGTGTGAACGGCATAATTACAGCAGTCTCGAACCAGGGTTTATTAAATATCTACAGTCTACACTGCTAAAGCGTCCTGCTACGCAAGAGCAAGTACTTGATGTTGTTGTGACTCGGAGGAGGTGTTTTGCCGCAGAGTAAGGGCGCAGTTTATAAAAGGCACATTTTATCACAGACCCAATTAATGACTCTATCCTCTCTAGGGACTTATAATCAAAGTACCCATTTACAAGTGGTGACTGTTCATCAACGATGACTTGTTTATCTAAAACTTTGTGGAAGATTGGTATGTGTACATAGAGCAATCATCCAGTATTTGCCTCTTACATGAATGGGAGTACTGTTCCTCTCTGAAGTTACCAAAGAAATGAAATGATTGGCAACTTGCTGACACAGTAATAATATTATTCAAAAAAGCAGTCAACACTTTCAAAGCAGAATCAATTAGGATTTTTTTTTGCAAAGAAAAAAAATGTTAGGCTTGGAGAAATATAAAGAATAAAGAAAAATTACCCGATAAGGGAACAATTACATCTATGCATCATAGTAGGCAGTGTGTGATACTGATGGCTGCATGAAGTCAAGCGATGCAACTGAAGTTCAATATGTGCATTTTTGTGAACGTAATAATAAGTATTTTTAAAATACTATTATTTCTCACAAATAATTTTCATACAAGTACAAATAAGGAGACTTCAAAACAATTAACCTAGTAAATATGATTAAAAGGAGAGTTGTGAACAATTGTATAATTTATTCCCCATCCAATGTCTTTTGCCTTTTTCTGGCTTGTTTGTTTGTCATAGAATACCAGTACAGCATGAAATATCGCTTAAAGCCCCCACTCAATTATCAGATTTATCTTATATAAATATTAGTAACTTGATAAATATTCAATGGAAAACAAAAGAATGACAAACTGTTAATGGGCTATTGACACATTTGCTAATGCGAGAACCTGGGATTGAGAAGGGCGCCTTTAAAGTTACTGACAATAATCTTTCTACTTGACTGTGGAATCTGATTGCTGCTGGTTATGAATGTTCTGTTGTTATGACAAAAATGTGTCAGGGAAAACTGAAAATGATCAATTATTTTATTAAATGTTTCATGTGTCTGCATACTAAGCGGCAAGTTTAAATCTTATGACACAAGTAAAATCAGGGAGCATTCTTTGCCACTTAAACTTAGTTTGTTGAATACGCAATGCATAACATGGGAAGTTCAAAGATAAAAAGCATAGGTCAAGTTTAGATTCATAAATTCCAGTTATTTTAAGGTAAATGAAATTGCTTATATTGACCATCTGAAAACAATATTCGGATATTAATGCTTTTAATAACCAGCGCCAATGTTGAATCAAATATATGAACTATAGATGACATATAAGCAAAGGATTTACTCTCTCATTCTGACTGACAAGGTCTGATTTAGGAAGAAAACTGATGTCTGCAAATTTATCCTGGTTGAACATTTGGCTTCACACATAATGCTATATTCACACTATGTTCCCGGCGACCATGGCAGTCCTGTTTCAGGCTACCGTGGACAAAATAGGATGGACGTTAGACAATGTGGAAGGACGGAATGGGCAAATGTGACTAGCTGTGATTGCCATGGTTTCCGTCCAAATTTAAAAATTGTGACGGTACGGATGAGAAACCTGGTAGGTCATAGTAAAAAGGGCTGAACACAAGGAAATGTGACAGAACAAAGTAGACCGCTACAAAACTTGGAGATTGTCCGTAGTAGGATGGGAAGCAGGGCAATATCATGGTCCTTTCACGTTTTGTCATGTTCTTCTACCGTTATGGTTAGTGCGCATTTTGTCACGATTGCTTCAGGGATTCTGCACGTTTTGTCACGGTTCTCACAGCAAGCCAAATAACTCTCACTTTGCAGCAAACAACAGGGACTAGGATGAGGAGCTACCCAACAAACCCGAACAGGAAATGCTGGGGTAACACAACATAATTCAGATATTAATTACATTACGCAATCTAGGAAGAAAAAGTATGTCCATTGCTTCTATTTTTGTGAGCTGAGCCGGGTCTTGAATGCAATTTTTAGTGTCTCAATAAAGAGTATCAGGTATTTAGAGTTTATTAGTGAGAATATTGGCACATGTATGGTTGATTTCACAGTTTGCTTATACCTAAAGAAAATTAAGTCATTACTGGCTCTTTATATCGGGCCTTTCAATATTCAGCAAGTCATTAGATGATCATCCAAGGGGCTCTGTTTCATCTATCCTTTGGAGCAAACAGGTGTCAAATTATACAAAGACATTACAGGAAATACTTGTATGTTCCCTTAACAGCTTGAACGTGTTTTAAACAACAATTTAGAATGAAATTTTATTTCTATTTATGTTAGGTTTCTTCATGGTATTATTTTTAAATTTAATAAATGCATTGAATGATTTTAAATACTTGTGAATTACATAAAAAGGTTGTATGTTTTCATGCAATTGATTCAATGAAAATATTTTCTAGTTTTTAGAAGGCTCCAAGTTCATGCAACTATTTCTGTTAACAAAGCATGCAGCGCATTACATATAGAGTCTCATATTTGAGAGTATAAATGCTTCTAATTGCAGCTAGATCATGAGTTGTATAGTCCACTAGTGCCCTAAATCCAACCATGACTTTCATGAACTATTATCAGATGCATAAGTCGGTCATTCCATTTCACCACATCCTTTGTCAATGACATTAATTTTGGCTTGTTGGAACATTTTTGCATTGATATTCGATGTGCCTGTCAATGTAAATAAAGAACATAGAAGCCAGTATTTCTCCTATGATTGAAATTTGTGCCCTGATGTAAAATTTTGTGAAAATTTAGTAAAAGTGTATGTCCCGCATAAATTCAAAGTTAATTTTGCTTAAAATGGGCCATGCTATATGATTTTTGTCATTTCTACTTTATCAAATAAATGCATCACCCCAAGGAAACGACGCGGTTAAATATTACAAAAAAGCAATATGTTGTACGACTTTGAAATTGGCTGCCATTCAGGTGGTTTTGGAATTCGCGGGCATTGCCACCGGAAATGATGTAACTAATTGAACGTACAGTGAGTGTGTTCACCTCGGCCATAGCGAATGCTTACTGCTCTGGCTTCAAAATGGTGAGAAGTTACGCTTTTGGTGGCTGAAGTAACTGCAGCCATTGTCAGTTTATTGCATGCCGTATTTGCCAAAATTACAGGAAAGGGTCTGAAAAGAGGCATTCAGACAAGCGTTTTCTGCGGTGCACATTTTCGAGTGCCGTGCTTCGTGTCGAATAAACACGGTTTGGAAGCCAGATATACGGTAAGATAGACTTTAATTCCTGGAGTTACTACATCGATTATGTAATCGCAATGCCGTACCAGTACGACCATTGTCACCAGAAAACGTTCGTGTGTATCATCATCAACTGTTGACAAGAGCGAGAACAGCAGCAAGACTGCGACAGGTTGCCCAAAACATGTCAAGGGGATGCGGGGGCCCAGGGAGAAGTACGGCCGTGTTTACATCCACCAGGACTGAACGCAGATTCAGCTGTTTTACGAAAGTGATTGTAAATAAATAAATAAATAAATAAATAAATAAATACAAGTACTACATCTCGTGTATGTGTAACTCTATAACTAGTAACGTTAGGAGATATCGAATTTTATATTCCTAAAACGTTTACGTAGTAACTGACCCCTGATTGACTGACTCTTTGCGAGACTGAACGATAGGTTGTGCACGGCGCTGCCAGTAACACTCAGCAGTGACACAACGTGTAGCAAAGAAGTTTCATACTCTGACGTAGCAGTCGCGTTGTCGTCATCTGTTTCCTTCTGCTCGACTAAGTCTCCCCTAAAATATTTTAGCTTCTCTGAGAATTTCGCAGTCATGAAACAATGAACTCTGTGCTTTATATCGCTGACACTTAATCACGAAAAAAAAACCTGCGGAAGCGTAGCTGATCACTCCCGTCACAGAAATGGCCAGCTGAGCCGCCCGGCCTCGGCTGCTGCCAGTGTGCCCGATATTTACATCATGTCAATTTTAATTTATCTCTTCCCAAGAATTTGGCTAGACATGTCTTCACGGTCACATATTTTTAAAAGTGCGAATGTTCATGTGAGGTTTTATAACGCCAAACTGAAGATGTTACGGCGAGAATACTACTTTGGTGTTTATGCTATGATGACCCTCAGCCTGTTGCTCTTCCAGCTGTTGATAGGAAAGATGTGTGTTATAATAAACGGGGGACAATTTTCAACTTGATCTCTACTATATTTATCTACAAGCGTCATGGTGTAATTCAAATTTTACATACAGATTTTGAACGAGGCAGTTTATGTTGATAAGTAATAATAAAGTGGGATGGCATAACTCCAGACTTTTATTCATATTTTGGTAGCTTGCGGTTGTGTGTACGGTAGTGCACTGGTGTGTTTGACTGTGGTCACGGTGGGCTTGTTACTGACGCAATGGTCAACAAGAGTTCCGCTCTTGTTCTCGTTTAGGTTAAGGTCCCAACTGTTAAAATTTGCAGGCCTGTAAATTCTGAACAGCTTTGTCATATCTTCTGTGACGATGACATTGTCAGTATCATTAGTAAGACAGGCAATGAAATCAAAGTCTACAGCACATTAACTGTTAACCATTTCAATTTTAGCAAAATCCAGTCATATTAAAACAATCTGCTGTTTCTATCTTTTATTTCAATTCACAATCGTCTTCCTTGTGTGTGCATACAGGCACAAATAGCTTTCAAAACGTTGGTATTTGAGAGAGTTTGATAATTCAAATATATTCACAGTAAAAATAGCTGACTTTGTTTCATTTGAAATTTTGCTCAAACTATCCCTAATTAGAGTAATATATTATCATTGTCGTTTTCACATGCAATAACAGTGGGTTTATTGAGAAGGAGATTGAATAATTTGTCATCAGATATTGAACAATCGACTAAGGGGACATTTGGCTATAATCAAATATGTTTAAGCATGGTGTTTGATTATTGGCAGCAATGACACAACGAGGAACTAACGTGAACACATGAACTTTATTTGTAAGCTGCCATGCCATGCTTGCCAACACCAGAACAAGGCTTACAGGCAAAACCTTTGCCATAGAGGACGACACCACTACACATGGCAAATGTATATATACATATATAACAGGAGTTGGACATATACCCTGGTACACTATAGATTTGTAGACTATTTTTTCTGGCCAAAAGGAAATAAGTTGCTTTGTATCTTTGTTTTGTTTTCTAATTATTTTTTCAACAGATAGTAATGTTCTTGAATAAAAAATAATCCCAATGTGAGAGCATATCATTTATTAGTCCCCACGGACACCGTCCGGGGGACTTATAGGTTTGGTCATGTCCGTGCGTCCTTGCGTTCATGCGTCCGTCCGTCCGTTCACGCAGATATCTCAGAGACGCCTGGAGCGATTTTGTTCAAACTTGGTACAAGGTAAGATAGTACCCTACCTCATACAGATGCACGTTGATTTGTTTCACAATGCGATCAAATTTGGCCGTGTTAGAGGACTTTTTAATTTTCACCTCCATAGACTCCCTGTATAAGGCAGTCCATAGACTCGCATGAATAAGGAAGTCCATAGACTCCCATGTATAAGGCAGTCCATAGACTCCCATGTATAATGCAGTCCATAGTCTCCCATGTATAAGGCCAAGAAAAATAAAAATTTAGTTTCTCATCGTATTCATATTGCAAAAAGGATGCAGTGACACAGTTTTTAGTCCCCACAGATAAAGTCCAGGGGGCTCATAGATTGGGTCATGTCAGTCCGTGAGTCCATCCATGTGAGCCATCCGTTCACGCAGATATCTCAGACACTTTCACAAAATGTCACGTGACCTTGGTGACCTTTGACCTCAGATATACATATTATCCATAACTCAGTAACCACAAGTGCTACACCCTTCATATTTGGTATGATGGGACACCTTATGACGCCACATATTGTTCCTCATTAATTATATGCATATCTAATTTTGAGCGAGCCAATAGAGCCAGAGGTATGATTTTTGGTATGTAGGGATAACTTAGCAATACAATTTTTTTTGACAAAATGTCACGTGACCTCAGTGACCTTTGACCTCAAATATACATATTTGTCCATAACTCAGTAACCACAAGTGCTACACCCTTCATAATGGTATGATGGGACACCTTATGACGCGACATATTGTACCTCATTAATTATGCACATAACTAATTTTGAGCCAGCCAATAGAGCTAGAGGTCTGATTTTCGGTATGTAGGGATAACTTAGCAATACAATTTTTTTGACAAAATGTCGTGTGACCTTGGTGACCTTTGACCTCAAATATACATATTTGTCCATAACTCAGTAACCACAAGTGCTACACCCTTCATAATGGTATGATGGGACACCTTATGACGCCACATATTGTTCCTCATTAATTATGCACATATCTTATTTTGAGCGAGCCAATAGAGCTAGAGGTCTGATTTTTGGTATGTAGGGATAACTTAGCAATACCATTTTTTTGACAAAATGTCACCTGACCTCGGTGACCTTTGACCTCAAATATACATATTTGTGCATAACTCAGGAACCACAAGTGCTACACCCTTCATATTTGGTATGATGGGACACCTTATGACGCCACATATTGTACCTCATTAATTATGTGCATATCTAATTTTGAGCAAGCCAATAGAGGTAAATGTATGATTTTTAGTATATAGGGATAGACTATAGGATAGAAATTTTTTGACAAAATGTCATGTGACCTCGATAACCTTTTACCTAAAATACACGATGATGTCAATAAATTAAGTAACCACAAGTGCTATGTCCTTTATATTTAGTAGGATGGGAGACCTTATGACAACACATGCTTTACCTCGTTAATTATGCCCATATATAATTGTGCGCAAGCCAATAGAGCTAGTGGTCTGAATTTTGGCATATATGGATAAATTAGCAATACAATGTTTTTTTTCAAAATGTCATGTGACCTTGATGACCTTTGACCTTGAATATGTATATATATGCATAACTCAGTTACCACAAGTTCTTTACGCTTCAATTTTGATAGGATAATAGACCTTAAGATGTCACATCTTGTACCTCATTTATTATGCACATATGCATTTCTTGGCTGGCCAATACAGCTAGAGGTCTGACCTTTTTTCCCGATTTAGAACCATAACTTAGACATGCCTCTTGTTTCAAATTGGGAACAATGAAATAGACCTATGTGTCCAAAGATCTGAACATATACACTCCAGTGATACTTTTTAATGACCACATTTTCCTGCCCCATCAAGACTAATACTCCTATTACAAGTGGGGACTATGTCATTGTCAATGACTTGTTGCATAAGGGGATTGTGCCTACTAAAGTAACATTACATTTTATAATGAGTTCAAAAAAAGACTAGTTCTTATATAGTCATGCTATATAATTTCATTTGTGAGAATTTTTGTCCTTCAGATCTACCAATAATGCCAGTAATCTTTTCAAAGGATATATATTATTTGTATTATCGATGGGTTCTGAATTTATTTTCATAATTGTATACAAATACGTGTACTTCATTGTTTTCATATTTCACTCTTCAGGAAGGTTATACTCCACTGCACGTGGCTGCCCACGAAGGCCATAAAGATGTTGCAGAGATTCTCATTGGTGCTAAGGCAAACATAGAAGCTCTCACAAAGGTAAGTGTAACTATCTCCTTAAGCAGAAAGACATGTGTGTACTTCAATTGTTTGCCGATTTGTTTACATGCTGACCTTTAGGATGTATTTTATTCAAATACGCTGTAAACAATTGGGATAACTTTACATAGGGTCTCAAATAGAGTGTGACTTCTATATCCAAATAATTAAAGTTGAAGTAACACATGAACAGTTCATGTGTTACTTCAACTTTAATTATTTACATATAGTAAATCATACCCTTTTTGGGACCCTACGTATCAGAACTACCACAAAGTTTGTCATTTTTCTATTATTTTTGTTGATAAATTATGGCCTTCTCAGAGTCAAAGAATGTGCAGTAGAGAGAACCAGACAATTTTCATTTATATTGTCTGTGGAAAGAAACCACTGTATTTTCAGATAAGCTGTAAAATCATTGGTAAAGGTGTGTCAAAAAATTGCACATGAAGAAGATTTGTTACATTCAACACAAACGGCATAATATTGCAGTTATTTAGTCTAAATGGAAAATATCTTAAAATATCACTGGTTAAGCATTTGGAATATAAGTTGATGTGTCAATCTGCATCGTAATGCACAAGTTGTTTGTTATCAAACCATCAGCTTAGATCTCTATCACAAGATGGCAGTGTCTTAATGTTCCTGGTCTTGATTCTCATTTTACCCTTTTGTCAAGGCATACAACTGTATGTCAGTTTGTTTTGTGATCTAATATGGTCATTTATCGGTACATAATTTGTTTTTAATTTGTCTGTCCAAAGCCATATGCTTTGAAATTCTTACTTGCAGTTGATCTTAAGAAGGGAAAATATAGTACAGTTGGCTGCTGTGCATTTATTATGATAAAATGATAGATTCATGTATTCTTTTAGATCTTAACTTAATCTGTGATGAACTTTTAAAATTATATTTACCATTGTTCACTAATACACTTAGCATATTTACACCAACACAGCATATTGAGAGCTTCTAAAATTATAATATCAGTACTTTATGGTAACCTGAAGTACATCAGTACATTATGGGAACCTAAATGGAAGGTTTCAATTATTAGCCAGTGACACCTGAACAGATTTTCCACACAAATGATGACACACAGTAGGAGTGTAGTACATGAAACTTAATAATGCTAGCGTATCTATTAATATTATATTATTATTTTTAAAAGTATCTTTAGGGAACTAAAAGTTTCAAGTTATTCTCAGACTGAAAAATGAAGCACAATTCAACAACATGATAAATGCTAGCATTGTTATGAGATCTTGCTAATTCAATGAGCCAACAATAACTATACAACAAATATGGCTGCATCCCAGCAACATGATTGTCTTTTGTGTAGTTTACAGAAATGATTATCTTTGAAAATAACCCTTTCAGTTTTTCTGTCTCTTATTTTTTGTACATTATACCAACTAAATGAGGTTGTCGAGAAATATGCCATAGAGTTTGAAATGTGCAAATTGTGAATTTCTGGTACTTCACATGTAAACATTGAAAGGAAAGGTTAGTGAATTAATGACAATATTTTAGCTAACCAATATTAAATTGGGTGCAAAATAGATTTCAAAGTTCTTGTAAATTATAAAAGATAACTTCTAGCATGTTATCATGTTATCACATGAACTGGCCCGAATCTCCACCTGTGTGACGTAGAACAGGACGGATAAGAAATCCGAATTACCCCTGTTGTACGTCATCAACCGAACTTTTTTCGTGCATAGTACCGTTCATACATGCAGGCGTCGCGACACAGGGATTTGTTGTGATCCAGCCGTGCAAGTTCGCACGTTATTTTTACAAAAAGGTGACCAGATAAATCCAGACATGGAAACATAGAAGTCAGGGGTTTCAAAATTGACCGGTTACTCTCACGATTTCGCCGGCTACTTTTTTTGGAAATTTGAACTCTTTCATAGCTAAAATAATTTTTACCTTCTGAAATGATACGGACAAGTTTCATAACTTTTCAACGGCTTTTATGTGAAACAAAATTTAGAAGACGAGCGACTACTACGATCGCCTTGTACTACGATGCAACACGGTCTTGCGTATACTGCCTCAATAAAAATCGGAATTGCAATTGACGATTCTATTGGCTACCTGAATTGCTGATTCCTATTTTGTGACCTTTATATATGCTAATGCAAATGTGCATACTACACATGTCGGCCGTCGTTAGCTCAACTCAGAATGGTCGATGAACAAATGGATGACGGAAGCGATCGCAAGGTAAAGCTTCGCTGTACGATCCTCGGTTTTGAAGTGGACCAAGAAACAAAAGAAGGATAATTTACCTGGATTTAAACTGTTTTCGAAGGCGATGACCTGATTTTTTTTCTCACGAAAAACTTTCCGATTACAGTTGGAATTTTAGTAAGCCGATGTGCGTTGCACTGCGGTAGGCGTAATTGTTAAGGTATATAACCAGCTGGACGTATGATATGTACTGCTCTTCGGTTCTATCGACGCCCAGAGTGCATGCATTACAATACGATCAGACCTCTAAATTCACTCCAAAAACGATCACCAGGTTAAATCCAAATGTGCACTTCTGAACGTACAAATTTTCATATCCTACATCAAGGTTCTTACTTTGCATACCCATATAGTCAAATAACCTTGAGGATCTTTGATTCTATTTGAGCAATATGGTAATGATTGTAATTTTTTATCATTATTCGTTATATAAATTATCCTTTTACCTCCCCAGAGGTATAAAAGTTCTTCATCTACAGATTTCCAGACCAAACATCAGGGCTCTTAATTTGAAGCATAACATTATGCATTAATGAAAAGTTTCTAATTTACTGTGCTTAAAATATAAGTGTTTCATCCAGGATGGCATCAACAAGGGGGATTTTTCCCCTTTACCAGAAAATTTCGGGGGCATTTCACCAGTTCATGTGTTCTACTTGTACCTCTAAGGTGTGACTTGCACCATTTCATGGAAGGGGAGTGGTCCCCTTCACAATTAATTGGGGGTGCCAACATTTCAACAGAGGGGGAATCCCCTATCTCCCTGTCTAGATGTAACACTGCACATATCAAATTTATATCATTAATAATAGTGAATTATTATAGTTTACCTCCTAAAAGCATAGACGCTCTAAAGACTTCAGTTTTCTTTGTTCAAATTATCGTCAACATTACCACATTTTGTCATTTTAAATTATGAATTATCATATTTAGGCCTAATCTCCCAGGAAAATTGCTTTTATGATATGAACACAAATTGCCCTGGAACACTGCTGAGAATTCTCCCGAAAATACTAGAAATTCAAGTGACTGTAAGCTGTAAAAAGTAAATTTTAGCTCATTTTTCAGGAGGGGAACACCCTCTCCCCGGACCCCCCCCCCCCCCCCCCCCCCCCCGACGACCACCGCTTTGTGGTCATGGCAGCTGGAAGCCGCCTACTTTTCCATTCTAGCCCCTTACTTAAAACTTAATGAAACCTCTGATAGAAGGCATATTTGTCCAACGAAATTTCAAGTCGCTAAAACTATAGCTTTTCCCGAGAATCGAATGGAGATATCGACGATCGTTTTACTTTAATGGCTCAGTAACGTCGCGGCTCCAGTCAAGTCGTGTAGGCTCAAGTGGACGTTGTACCTGCCGATCCCGGTTGACGATTAATCGAAACCTTACACCTCAACGTAAGTTAAACTGAATAAATGAGTACAGTATAATCTTCGGGAAAGCGACATAGGAGGCACAAGCATAAATTCATTCGACTAACAACGATCAATTTCCTAATAATCGCACAAAAACTCCGTAAATTCTCGCTCGGAATCAAACTTGCAGTGCGGCATAAGGCTGTAGCGAAGACATAAGCTGTCGAGCTGTGTGCAGCGCTGTGGAATACGTACTTCGAAAGTTGACTCAGACAACACTCAAAACAGAGTTTCCGTCAAGTAACAAAATTAGGATGTATCCACGGGCGAGATATGTGTCACTGCAAACATCAAAGTCCGTAAGACGAAAACATTGACGACCGAGATCGGGATTGACGAGTTGACACCGGCAGAGACCGGTGACGGCAACGTTGTGGGCACAAACATGCAATGAGTGTGTCATCGAACGGAATCTTTCGCGCTCGCAAAGGTCGTAAACTTGTGTGATATTTTTAAAGCCACGGCATCTCTGAGAATGAGAATTACTGTTTCGATCGTGTCATTGCATTTACTTCTTCATAAATCTATTTGTAAATATTCTAAGTAACTCTGAATACTATGGCTATCCGTCGCTAGCACGGTGAAAGCTATGTCCGCCGATGGCCAACTTGCCTTGGCATCGGTACAGCGCGAGACAATGATTGACACGTTCATGTGACCGAATCCGTATGTCTGATGGGTTGAGATACAATTTGATGTAGCAAATTTCAGCTTGATGGGATTTATGAATGAAAGTATCACCTGGATGACGGCCGCTTTATCTTTAAATGAAAGTAATCCGCGTAAGTAAAACACAAATCTCGACAAAATTCATACAATTTGTTACAATAATTTGATCCATCTACGTCAAAAGAAAAATAAAAAGACTGTTCATGTGATAAATATATAATCCCATGGTATTTTCTCTCGGCTCGAAGTTGTACGGCTCCGCGAAAAACACTTGTATACGATGACATCAAACAGAGAAAAATACCATGGGATTATATATATGCATTATAGATTGATACAAAACAGGCCATACTATATATCTCAGTGTGTATTAAAGTAATACATGTATATGAACGTACCAAAGAAGGTCATGCATACCGGCAAAGTCACCCATATGCGTTCGCTGTAAGTAGTTTTGTTACAGTGAAAATATAATTCGTATTTTAACATGTTAAAATACAGGTTCATATCAGTACCGTCTAAACAATAGGAGAATGGCAATACAGGCATAGCATGTATGATAAAATCTTATAACATATGTTGAAAGTCATTAAGCATTTTTACTTCAGGCAATTCCTAATTGGGATCGCTAGAGGGCGTTGACTATGATGCATATCAATCACTTTGTCACCAGACTTTTCAACAAATTTTACACGTTAGAAGTACCGTAAAGGGATACTGCACCCTCTTGTTGTAAGATTTTACAAATGGTATCTCTACGGAAGTTAGGCTGGTATGCAGTTGTTATTCAGCACATGTGTAACAGTCCTGCAGGACAGCAAATGTAACTGTGAAGTAACCGCGGTCATGCAGCATAGCAGTTGTGACTGGCATGCACCTCAAATGCTGCAGCACTGTTACAGCAATGTCGAGCATGCCTGTAGCAGGAATGCAGCAGCACTGTTACAGCCATGCCAGCACAGGAGTGTATCAGGTATGCTGCATCACTGTTACAGCCATGCCAATGCAGGAATGTATCCGGAATGCTGCATCACTGTTACAGCAATGTCAATACAGCAATTTAGCAGATTGGCATTTGATGGCTGCTTTTTTTTTCTGCTGATGAGAATAGTAAGTAACTAATATATACAGACAGAACAAATTGCAGCATTATATCTGACTGTATTTTGTGTTTTGGAGAATTATCAGATACTTCAGCAAGAGTCTACGAAACTAAATCTACACAAGTTGATTTATTGCAAATACATCTTGATTTACATTAAGTTGGAGCCACAAAATGTAATTACATGTCCTGTTTGCCCTTCTCATAGCAATAGCAGATTTGCTGCAAAACTTTGTGTTAAACTCATCCAATGAAAAATCTATTAAATCTATAAAAGGCTAATACAGATAAAGTATGGCATAAACCTTCGCCTCAGATCGCCTCCGCATCGCCGCTAGATCGCCTCCGTATCGTTTCCGACATCGCTGTCGCCTCAGTTTGTTTATTTTCTATATCGTTTCATTACCGCCTCCGTACCAGCTTTGTATCGCTTCCGCATCGTATCAGCCTAAACATCGCCGCTGCATCGTATCAAGTCAATTTCATGGTCCCAATTGGCCACGGTATATTCACTCAAAAATGCAACAGCAAAGTTGCCGTCTTCGGAAATTTCGCCGCCTGGCATTGCCGAAGTTTTTGAGAGTAAAGACATACCGGTACAAAATGAAAGATCAAATACATTATCCATTCATGAAATGTTGCTTCAACACACAAAAATAGGAACAAAGTTGGAACATATTGTGATTATGATTCGCTACTTTTGCAAATTGCTTTTATTTGATATCAAGTTTGTATACCGTTTTATTTGCGAACATTTTTGTAACAAGATAGCACTCTGCCAGGGACAGACATTAACGGTTGCAAGTGAAACTTGAAGTCGCGTTCGGGCAACTGCAACTGAAACACCAGTACCGTTTGCCCGATGAGTCAAGTGTCAAAAAATGACGTGGTGGGACAACTTTTCCGCTGACTAGAAACCCAAAAATGTGCGGTACTGTATGCGGATGACCATTTTATATGACTGAAATCAGTATTTTTACGCATAAATACATGTACATGTACGTCCGTGAAAGCGCACAAGAAAAACCTGGCCGGTACAAAGTAAGGAGAATTGCTAAAATAATAATTGCAGTGTATCACATACTAGGTTAACACATACAGTGATGCCGCCACGAATTCTCCCAACGCTTTACACAGTGACCTTTAAACTCGATTGACGTGAATACATTATGACGTTGAGGAAGTCTGTGACCTTTAGTCACAACAAATTGCTGATGCATGTGTTGTATTCGAAACACCGTCATGATGAGCGCACTATTTGTTGAAAGGGGTTAGGAAATATCACGAACATTTACAAACCCATTACGTTTGATAAGATTACCTTACTGTTGAAAGAAAGCAATAAAGGATAACCAAGTAATGGAGAATGGAAGTTCAAGTGACGGAACTGCAAGTAAAACCAAACTTATTTGTGGTATTTTTAATCCTCGGTCCCTCTTCCCTAATAGAAGAGTCCTTTTTTGATGTCATATCCGCCATAGCTGTATGCCAGTCCGGTTGTGTCAACGTCGCGATGCGATGGACGATTATTTTCTTTCTTGACAAGAGAGATTTCATGTGTCACAGCACGATCCAAATTAATGACCCTTTTATTTGAGGCATTTCACTCATGACTACAACAAATTTTATTGCCATATTGTTTATTTTTATCTTTGAAAGGTCTGTGTTTTTGCGTGCTGCTAGGCCTAAGCACTGTGCATGCATGATGTACTGTAGACCCACCTCAGTTGAATTTGTACGGAGCTTGACGTCAAATCGTATGGTTTGTTTGTCTTTTTTCTGAGATTAAATTCAAGCTGCAATTTCCTAGAATTGCATACGTTCTTTAAAATCGAACTTTGATGAGGAATTTCATGTCAGTTACATAGGCTCGGAAACGTCCGTCTGTGTTCATTTTGCTGCGCAGGCAATGCGTTTCTACATGTCGTTTGCCCCCGATCGACTTTGCTACTCTCCTCAGCTGTCTCCTACACTTCATACGCTAGCCCATCGGGCTAGTAGAGGTACCAAAAGTTACTTGCCCTGCTGTAAAACTGCTAGCCCGTGTGTTTGGGGTAGTTAATTTGCTCACTCCTTTAAAATATACATTCCTACACTGGTGAACAGAGTATTCGGGTCGCTTCCAGCACCCGGAAGTAATAGTGCAGAGGCGATCGTAGTTGAGTGATTGATCCAACGATGTGTCCAAACAATTTGGGGCGAAAAATTCAATTCGCAAGGGTGGCTAATGACTTTCAAAATTTTTTTGCAGAATGAGAAATTTATTCGCATTTTGCGAGGATGGCGAGCACCAGCGTGAACACTACAGCAGGCCTGCTCAGCTGTTGATAGAGGTCATGGCAAAAGGTCGTTTAAATTAGCAGCCAGTGAGCATGGTGAGCGATTATGCATGGTTGCACCGTCAAAAGATCGCGATTTTTGTGATCGTGAATATTGCAAAAATAAATCGTTCGCGTATTGTTCTTTTTATTGCTCGACGCGATGCAAGTTTAAAATGAAAGGACACACCTTTTATGGGCGGGAATGAGGCGATGCGCTAGTGAAACGATACGGAAACGATACGGAAACGATACGAAACAACCGAGTGAGCGATGTTGGATTGGGGGTTGGGCGGTGCGGAAACGATACGGAAACGATCATGAGGCGAAAAAAGCGAAGCTTTGAGCGATACTTTATCTGTACTTTTCCATGTAAAATAATTTCTCAGTCCCCTGAACTTTGATTATTCGACATGTTGTATATATTCACAGCAGTTGACAAATGAAACTAATCTAGTAATTTGATCTAAATGAACTACTGTACGATTTGTTAAGTTGAAAATTTCACAGCTAAACTCGTCATATCTGGCTGACTGACAATGTGATAAGTGCCTCAAAATACAAAGATCAAGCTTCCTATGACCATCACCAATCAGCACAAAAGTGGTCAGTTGTCCGTATGACTAGAACACAAAAAAAAGGGGAAAAAAATCTCAGTTAGTTACTCTGGCCTTAAATACACTGCTTAAATCAAGTAGGCCTACTTATGGTAAACAGTCTTGCCCGAAGTAAAATATCATGAGGGCCACAAAGACTTCATTATTAAAGGGCAGCTTAGTGGCTATAACCTTTAATGATTATTTCCAGGGTTTTAGTTTCATGTATCTACTTCAGATTCAGGTTCAACTCCCAAAATAATGTTGAATTGAGCAGTCTTGTGAATATAGAATGCAATCCCAGGTATTTTGTTATTGCTGCCTTCTGGATATTAGTCAAGACTATAATTTATTTGTCACTGCATCTGAGATACCAATTTTTTGGTGGTTTATGGTGAAAGGGTGGATCTACATAATTTTTAAAACAGTGAGGGTCTTATACTTGAGCAGGGGCTTTTAATCGGATGAATACAGTACATAATTTGTACATAAAATAAAACATATGTACAAACGATAAAGCTGCAGTCCTGAATCAATTCATAAAAATCCACCACTGGAAAATATAATCACATGCTTTGAATTTGGATGGATTCATGCTGCAAAATAGTGAGTACTGCTCATTCTGAAGTGTAACCATTGTCAACAAATTAAGAGCTGGATGTAATGTGATTCCTATATCAAAGAAATCATAGTAACAACAGTCATACAAATGATGATTTTTTTACTGAAATTCCATTTGCATTTGTAAAACTGAGGAATGAGCAAACATTGATAATCTGATTTTCAGCTTGTTTTTTTTTTTAATTGTACGATTACTTCTTCAGGCTTGACAACAATATTATGTTTAGCCAAGATTCTGAGACATAATGGACGTAAGTGACAAACCACGAATACACCAAGTTAACATACGGCTATAAACTATTCTTGTCATTGTTGGTCTTCCAAAATGTCATTTTTTGTGTAAAATACAATCTATTTGATAACAATCAAACAAGCCACATTCTTCCCAACACTAGTGATGCTATTCCATAAGTTACCCATCGGCCCCCTCTAGCGATTTGCCAATAATCCTCAGTGGTAATTGTACAATTGTTGAAAATTTTGACAAATTATTGCATCAGTTCATATAATAGTATTTCGCTAATTGTTTTTTCACGTCTTTTTGCCTATGTTTTACCACCCCAAGAGACTTTGCAGCATTTGTGAAGTACCTGTCAATGAACATTAGAGCCCCACTGGTCAAGTTTGTACCGTAAATGTGAGTGATCCATTCTACTTCTGGTCATCGCCCTCTAAGATGCCAGACAGCCATTCACCTCTACTTAGTGAAGCCAGAGAGGACCAAGCGTTGAAAAAAAAAGACCAATGTCAAGGCAGCCAGTTCCAAATGTGCGATGATCCATCTTTTGTAGCTCTGCCTTTAACAAAAGAAATAATGCAGTCGTGGTCTTCTGATAGTACTCCCTCACTCAGTAGTGACAACAGGTCCCTGCTGTTGGACTCCATCAAGAAAAAAAACGATCAATTGGTTTTGGAACTTTAACTTAAGGAAGCCACGGAATTCCTAACTAAAGCATAAGCTAAAAGACCAGAAAACCGCACACATGACTCCTCAGACCTCAAACAGTCCAGTGAAAAAGAGCCAAAAGGTGATGGGCTGCTGTAAAGAAGGAAAAGAAAAAACTTGGTGTTGTTTCATCAACATCCAGCTCTTCCACAACCGACTCTGAGTCAAGTGAATTGGAGACAACCACCGGAGATACAAAGCAAAGAGGTATAGGCACTTAGATTACAAGGCATTCTTTTCGTAGTAAAGATTAACAGAAAAAGCTAAAATTGAGTACTTTGAGGAAGGCAGCTGATCAAGTGTTGTATATGGTGCCATGGCCCCGCGAGTTCACTTCCAAGGCCAGTGCTGGGAGTCTAGCTGATCTCGCAATTTCTCAAAACTATCACTTCCTGCCCTTATGCGAGGTGAGTTATCCATCATTTTCCATGAAGAGCCAGAGAGTCAGAGACAGTACAGAGCAGAGCACCTAATAGACCTTCTCCATCTCACAGAAATTTACTCCTGGCCCGAAGTGATACAATTTCACCGCACAGTCCTGCAAGCCATAGAAAGGGGGCAAGTTAAATAGATAGCTGACTATTCTCGTCTCAAGGCAAGATGTCTTCAAACCAAATAAGGCAAAGCCAACACCAACAAAAAGGGCAAGGTCAGGTACTGTGCAGACTACCAAGTAGGTAAATGCAAACATATTAAGGACTATCTACACCTACAGGGGGAAACTGAACATCATATCTGCCATCCATGTCTATTCATACGGAATGTACAAGCCAACCACCCAGCTGATACTTGCCCTCACAAGCCTCAAGGGGACAAAAACTGACTATACCGGTACTTACTAATCATAATCAGCATTGTTTTCTGCATAGACTTTCGTGCGCATCAGTGGAAAGTTCCAAATGATGAACAGTTCTGATCATTCAGCACTTGATGTTTCTTCACGTTTCCGGTCTCTATAAGAGAAGGACTGTTTTTCATCCACCGTCTGACGAGGATACTAGTCTTGCAGTGACTTGCCTACCATTTCAACCGACAACGTTGCACGTGCTATTCATGTATTAAGTCTTGCCTCAGAGTTACCCTTTTTATGCAATAACTGTATTAGCTTTCAGGCTAATGACAATCCGACTAGTCGTAAAGGAGCGTTCCCCAAGTTGTCTCCTCCAGTTGAGCCTCCGACTGCTAAAAGCTTACTCAGTTTTTGACATGTGATGCCTCTAGTTCCACAGAATCGTCCGTTCTACAGATTCGTCGATTCCTTCAGTCATATTTACCATTGTTCACTGATGAACTTAACATAATATTAACACCAACACGGCATATTGTTTTAAGTGCTTCTACAATGTTAATATCAGTAGCTGTACTCTCAGTATAAGAAAAAAATTTGCCATGAAAGAAAATTTAAATTATTTCACAATGTGCAATATTTAAGGTTGATATCTTCAAAAAACATCATTACAAGGAATCCAAATGGAAACTAAATTTTTGCCTGTGAAACCTGAAGATATTTTTTTCCAGAAAAATGATGAGAGCAGTACATGAAAATATATTTTGACAAAACGACAATAAACATTATCATATACCCATGACCGTATCCGTTTCTCCTCTCACGCGTCGTGACGTGGAACGTAAAATATCAGTCTGATACGGCATGTCATACGTCATCAATTATTGTTTATTTCCGATTTTGATGTTATGATGTTCATCTTGCATTTAACGATCAAATCCATCTTTTTCACTTCAATCAAAATTTACCGATATAAAACGAAACATATTACTAGTACATATGAATTTAACGTTCCTTTATTTCAGATCTAAAGAGAGTTACAGGACAGGTTGTTGTAGAAAATTAAAAGTTGATCTTTACAATCTGTTGAATTTCGCACTACTTCGTCATTCCTGTTCACGTCAGCCATGTTTCAGCAAGAGTTATTAAAGTGAATTCAAACTTACAATATTGTCCGTGTAATAATTATCCACCAGAACACCGGGACGGTGACCAGAATAAGTAAATTGGCTCCATTCCTTTTCTGAACTGCGGTAAATTGCACTGAAATAATCCTGTTTAGACTGTATACACTCGACACGATGCGATCGACGACTTGATCAGCTGTTGTAAACAAACATGTATCAATGCGCTCAGACCAGCGGCAGAATATAAAATCATAGTCCCTTCGAAAGACTGAAAAAACTAATAAAATTTATTTATTTTCAATTACCTTTTACATAAATATACGGTGATGGGCATATGATAAATCGGTTATCCCACGATATCAGCGCTTGGTTGGGACGTATTGCCACTCTGAGAGTGGCGCGCCGCATCACACGAGTCGAAGACGAGTGTGATGCGGATCGCACCCTCACTCTTTGCAATACGTCCCAACCAAGCGCTGATATCGTGGGATAACCTCATATTATCAGAATTATGCTAGCCTATTATAGTGACTTATATTATACATTGTGAACAGTAGCTCTATGGAACTTCAAATTTCAAAGTAATCTGGCAATTTTTTTCGTTGGAAACAATGTTTATTACAAAAAACCATGACAAAGTCATTAACATAACAAAATTTGCTAGCATTGCTGTGATACCTTGCAACCTAAATGAACCAACAATATCTACACAACAAAAATGGCTGCAGTCTGGTAACATCAGGGTCTTTGTGTAGATTACCTAAATGAGTATCTTCAAAAGAATCCCATCAGTTTTTCCATCTCTTAATTAATGTACTTTTACAACTTAGTCTGACGTTTTCAAAAGTATGCCATTGCTTGAAGTGTGCAAATTGTGAATTTCTGGTGCTTCTCGTCTGAACATTGAAAGGAAAAGTGTGCCAGTTAGTAAAGTAATGATTATCTTTTAATTGACCAATACTACACACAGTAAACAATAGATTTCAAAGTTCTTGTAAACCATAAAATACAACTTTAAGCATGTTTAAGCTTGAGTATTGTAATAGGGGTTCATACAAAACAGCCATACTGTATCTTACTATGAATTAAAAGTAAATAAAGTCACAGCTAAGTGTACATCTCAGGTTATGATGTTGAAATATTCATATAAAGAGTTCTCAAAATAATAAGTTGTATTTTGTAAGAGTTTCTCAAAATACAATATTGCCTGTCCATGATTGGGTGATTTTCATATAACTTCTATATAATCATTCAAAGAACCTAAATTCAAAGAACTTAATCAATTGCAAAGCGATGGGCAAAGACTTTCTGAGGAACAGAATTTGAACAAAAACAACAATTGCATCCTCAGGATCACAGTTCAACTCTTTTGCCTAATGTTAACTCACTATTATGTGAACATTCTTTGGGACTTTATTACAATATTTCTTTGGAAGTTTATGTGAATGGTTTTATGAATAATTGTGTGCATGGTTCAGTGCATCTTTTGTTACAACAGCTGCATCTCAGGCACCACAGATTCCTAAAATTTATCATATACAAAGGAAACATTGTTAGCAAGTCTTGATATTGATATCTGGTAACATAGTGAACGATAATATCTACCCACAAAGATAGAAATGTAAGTGTACCTAATTTTATAATTCATTGAGCCCCTTTTTGCATTGATACAATGTACTGACAATTCTAACACATTTATCCTACATGTAACTGCAATCTCACCTGACCTGTTGCAATAGTTGTCGTCTTTGGCCCATTATATGCTGTTCAATCAGTAATTCATGGTGCTTGGTAAGGCTTGTAAATTTAAACACTGCATTTAAGCATCCATGCAAATACTGGTATATAGTTGTGTATCTTGTAACTAGAAGAGCTAGTTATGGAACATTGAAAAAGACCAACAGCAAAATGGAAAATAATGCTTTACATAACAGGTTGATCAGTAGTGAATGAAATATCATTGTAAGTGTGTCACTAGTAGAATGCACATAGTCCTTTGAAAAGTGATTTTTTTCAACTTTGATTGTTGTGATACTTTGTGCATTACAAGTTGGTATGCTCTACCATTTATGCATTGAAAGTAAAATACAAATATGAGTTTGACTTGTAAGATTTGATAAAATGGCAAACTATTGTGAATGTATGTTTCACCTTATGAAAGTATGTTAATGCACATAAAGGTGCATTTAAATTGTATACATTTGATGATGTGGGCTATGTTGTGCCACTTGTGAATATAAATTCATATTTAATCTGACGTCATATAGTGTGATACTTCCTCCGTCATAGAAGTTTTAAAAATGTTTGGCAACATCCTTTTGATTAATTACTAATTGACTTATGACCTTTTGTAATAAGGGTAGCAGCAGACATTGTTTGTACGTTTTAACTATCATGGAACTCATTTAATCACAGACCCAATTAATGAACAAGACTCTATCCTCTCTAGGGACTTATAATCAAAGTACCCATTCACAAGTGGTGACTGTTCATCAACGATGACTTGTTTATCTAACAATTTGTAGAAGATTGGTATGTGTACATAGAGCAATCATCCAGTATTTGCCTCTTACATGAATGGGAGTACTGTTCCTCTCTGAAGTTACCAAAGAAATGAAATGATTGGCAACTTGCTGACACAGTAATAATATTATTCAAAAAGCAGTCAACACTTTCAAAGCAGACTCAATTAGGATTTTGTTTTTTGCAAGAAAAAAAATGTTAGGCTTGGAGAAATATAAAGAATAAAGAAAAATTACCCGATTAGGGAAAAATTACATCTATGCACCATAGCAGGCAGTGTGTGATACTGATGGCTGCATGAAGTCAAGTGATGCAACTGAAGTTCAATATGTGCATTTTGTAAATGTAAACAATAAATAATAAACAAATAGGTATTTTCAAGAATACAATTATTTCCCACAAATAATTTTCATACAAGTACAAATTAGGAGACTTTAAAACAATTAACCTAGTAAATATGATTAAAAGGAGAGTTGTGAACAAGTTGTATGATTTATTCCCAATTCAATATCTTTTGCCTTTTCTGGCTTGTTTGTTTGTCATAGAATACCGGTACAGCATGAAATATCGCTTAAAAGTACTGGAAAATAATCTTTCTACATGACTTAAGAATCTGATTGCTGCCAGTTATGAATGTTCTGTTTTTATGACATAAATGTGTCAGGAAACCTGAAAATGATCAATTATTTGGATTAAATGCTTCATGTGTGTGCTCACTGAGCGACAAGTTTAAATCTTACGACACAAGTAAAATCAGAGGGCATTCTTTGCCACTTGAACGTAGTTGTTAAATAAACAATTTATAGCATTGGAAATTCAAAGATATGAAGAATCGGTCAAGATTTGATTCATAAATTTCAGTTATTTTAAGGTAAATGAAATTGCTTATATTGACCAACTGAAAACAATATTCGGATATTAATGCTTTTAATAACTAGCGCCAATGTTGAATCAAATATATGAACTATAGATGACATATAAGCAAAGGATTTACTCACTCATTCTGACTGACTAGGTCTGATTAGGAAGAAAACTGATGTCTGCAAATTTATCCTGGTAAAACATTTGGCTTCACACATAATGCTATATTTACACTATGTTCCCGGTGACCACGGCAGTCCCGTTTCAGGCCACCGTGGACAAAACGGGATGGACGGGAGATAACGTGGAAGGACGGAATGGGCAAATGTGACTAGCCGTGATTGCCGTGGTTTCCGTCCAAATTTTAAAATTGTGACGGTACGGATGAGAAACCTGGTAGGTCATAGTAAAATGGGCTGAACGCAAGGAAATGTGACAGAGCAAAGTAGACCGTAACAAAACTTGGAGATTGTCTGTAGTAGGATGGGAAGCAGGGCAATATCACGGTCCTTTCATGTTTTGTCATGTTCTTCTATGCTTAGTGCGCATTTTGTCACGATTGCTTCAGGGATTCTGCACGTTTTGTCACGTTTCTCTCGGCAAGCGAAATAATTCTCACTTTGCAGCAAACAACAGGGACTAGGATGAGGTCAGCTACCCAACAAACATGAACCTGAAATGCAACTGCACAACATAATTCAGATAGTAATTACATTACACAATCTAGGAAGAAAAAGTATGCCCATTGCTTCTATTTCCTCATACACTTCTATATGCCACCAATATAGCAAGACACAAAGATACATTCTTCAAAGTTTATCAATTTGTAGAGAAAAAGTTTGTTTACATGAGTAAACCACTTCCATTTTGTTAGGAATAATCAAAATAATGAACTTACATATGCAAATTAACTAATTTGCATGACACTTATTTTTCCAGACTTTTATTATTAACTTTTGAACCTTACTAAATAGTATGGCAAAGAAAATAGTCACTACAATTCAGTTTACATGCCCAGCTGTGAGCATTGCATGCATTTTAAAGAAAATAGGTAATTTGAATATATGCAAATTTAACCCATTTGCATCACTAAGATTTTCCTATACTTTTTATATGATATTAGTGGGACCGTCCCGAAACTCATGGTGAAAAAATATTTTCTGTTGCAATTAGTCCTAAGTTGAACCCTAAATTGACTGGACTATATAAAGACAATATTTGTAATTAACAAATAATGAATATGTTTTTGTTTGTTTTGTTTTCTGTTTTTTAACTCAATAGCTTTCATGATAAGGCGTGACATGGTTCATTAATCGAAGATAAATTGTAGAGTCTGTATTAGTGTATTTCTCAAGAGTATAATTTTAGTCTTTTTGAAAGCTGAATCAGACTACCTTAATTGTGTATGCAAACAAATGAGGTTTTCTGTTACAGTTCAAAACCAATGCAACATATTAAAGTTGAAATGTGATCATCACGAGAGTTATGCATCATTTGAAAATCAAATAAGAAATGGTTAATTAGGATCAGATATCCCAGTTTTGTAACAAATAAAGTGTAAGACATTGTTATAAATTGGGTATCAGAGCAGAAAAGTAGATCATAACTGCAGTTTCAAAATATCTAGCTTTAGTAAAATTACAGGCACATTGACTCTGAAAAAACATTTATATAAACAACACATAACAAGTACTAGTTTAAATTTTGTGTCTGTTAATCAAGTTTCCAAATGTATCTTCAATAACGTTCATGGCATTATGTTAATTTGTTACAATTTAAGCTCTGATTACGAATGGAAGCATATTGCAAGTACAAAGTTTAATGTATAAGAGATTCAAAGCAAATTGTCATTGTCTTAGGCTAAACAATTTCTTCAACAGTTACTTTCAAGTTGATTACACATCATTAACGAGTTTTCATTTCATCTGCAGGATAATCGAATGCCAGCCCAACACTGTTACAGTACAATGCATTTACTCTATCTTTAAATAAATCAATTTCAGTGTATCAGGGTTTAAATGCAACCTGTCATGTATGATCAGGTTGAATAATTTCTTGAATAGTTAGTTACTTTTACAGGGATTAAATATCATCAATATTTTTCATTTCACTTGTAGGATAATATCAATGCCAGTGCATCTTGCTGCTTTTAAAGAACACATTTAAGAGACAATTAATTAAACACAACACTAAATACAATTGGAACAAAATAGCAGAACTTAATATACTTAATTGAGAGCCTTTTGTTTGCACAGTTTGTTGTTAAGAAATTTGACATTTTAGATATAAAAGATGACAATATATCAGACAGATCTCATAGTTAACAAGCTAAAGAAACATTTGTGGGCAAAAGTTACCATCCTACGTATAAAATATATTCCAACTAATTGCATCTGAAAACAAAAAAAATATTTAAACAGCAAGGTGTAACAATATTAATAAATCGGAAGTCATGATTGGATAGCAACATTCTTAGAAAACTAACAAAAATTTAGAAGGGAGGTTGAAAGGTGAAGATAAAATATATTGAAATCAAAGCCGTACATCAAAGCTTGCATTATGATGTACTGTATCTTTAATATATTTTATCAGTTTTAAGGGTTTTTTCTTTAAAAACACCCGTTAGTTTTAAATATCCAATTAAAAGAAGAGCATATACTATGCAAAAAGACACCATACCAGTTACATGAACGGAGAACACAAAGATTCGCAGCGTTTTATTTTTTAACGAACAATTATGAAATGCCAATACTTTATAAAGCAGGATGAATACCTTATCAATGTGTAATGACTCCATATTTATCAAACTCAAAAGTATTCGGGGCAATTTTAGTTAGTAATTGTGTGTGGCCCATAAGGAAGTCAACCCATACACAAAAAATCTGGTCCACCACCTTCATTGTCATATAAATTGTAGATAAACTGGTTAGTATGTCAAGATCACAGTTCAAAGATGCTTCAAACTCCGATATGCAAAACTACCTGCCCTGTCAAATTTTCTCAGATAAGGCTCATCTCAATATTTCTAAGCCATTTGCAGTTATTAACAGCTAAACCATTATAAGTGTATTGCTTGATGACAAGCTCTCTTATAATTAACTTAAGATGGACGCTGTTGTCAACTTAAAACTCTACATACTGACTAAATAAACAGAATACTTGGGACATCAAGAGATTTAAAGTTGACATTTCAGATTTTAGACTCATGAATAGACATGATAGCATTTTTTGTGGCAATCTTTAAAATCTGGTGAAAGCATAAATGACCTTGAATACATTCATCAATTAAGTTTGGAGAAACAGTAAATTTCAACTTGTATCTCTGGTTAACTCAATAACTTTGCTCAACGATACTGTGATGTCAGCATATTAACTGCATGTTGCACAAATTTCTCCCAGTTGCCTGGATTATTCTTAAGTGCTAGATATAAATTTCAAGAAATTCAGTTTCTGACGAACTCACTTTGATTTTCTTGATACAAAGTGTAAATTGATTACTTCAGAGTTGAATACAACTGAAAACTGTTAGAAACTACTTTATTTTGGAAATGCTGATTATTTTATTGAACATAAGCTTCTATGTAAGTTTCTCAAGAGTACTGAAAGGTATTGATATCTTAACATTTAGTTTGACTTTGTTGTCAAATTGTAAGCAAAGTTTTCCGCCAAAATTTCACATTACAAGGATGACCTTTGACCTTGATTTTATCAATTTGCCTAGTAATCAGTAACTTCAAGAGCTACAGCCTTCATATTTGGGTGGATGAGGCACCTTATAGCGTCACATCCTGAACCTCATTAATTCGTGACAACACCAGCCCTCCCTCCTGGTAATTTCTGTCCAGTCCCTCATTTCGCTATTTCGCCATTTCACAGTTTTGCTATTTTGTTGATTATAATTAGCCGTTAGCAGCCCATTACGTAGTCGACTGTAAGGCTGAAACTCTCAGGGTCTGATTTCATAAAATCTTCATTTTCGAAGGGTTAGGTGACGTAAAAAAAAAAACTTTCGAAAAAAGTCAGCATCAGCTTTGTACTTAAGCAGGCAAGAACGCTGACTAGTTATTTTGACCTACTAATATCAGAATGAACCAGCCTCGTGCTGTTTTTATCTTAGTGGTGGGTGAAAAGTTGACAGTGTGTTTATTTTTTTTTCACAAAAACTAGTTTATATACATGGGTTGCTGGGCTCATTTGAATGATGGTAAACGAAGTTCAGCCATTGTTATTGTAACCTTTCCATCAACATTATTGATTATCAATGTTAGATGGGACTTTACCTTCAGAATAATCAAAAATTGAACATTTACTTCTAGCAAGTGCATATCAACAGCATCATGATATCATGTGCTTTTTCAAGTAAGAATACATAATTCTACTCATGAGAATTTATGTCCTCAAGACCTACCAATAAGGCCAATGTTCTTTCCAAAGGATGCATATTATTTATATCTTAAATGGCTTCTGACTTTATTTTTATAAACTCTTGGTACACATATATACTCTTCATTGTTTTCATATTTCACACTTCAGAGAAGTTTTACTCCACTGCACCATGCTGCCAAAATGGCCATAAAGATGTTGCAGAGATTCTCATTGGTGCTACAGCAAACATAGAAGCTCTCACAATGCTTTATACATTCAGTATATTCATGTATATTGACTTATATGGAACCCAACATTAATGGCATATGTAATGATTGTTACATGACTTGATATGGGTGCAAGTCAGTGCATTAACATTAATAGGAACATCGGACCTGTAAGTAATAAATAACATGTAGCTTTAACTGTGAAGAGACATGTAATAAAAATATTATTACCTGAATACATTGGTTTATGTACCGTCGCAGCAGGAGCCAAGCCCTCCTGGCGTTGGGCATATTGTCGCCAGCTCTTGGGCACATAAACCCATCTATTCAGGCAATAATATTTTATCATACCAGTGTATTGATGATGCAAATGCAGCAATCTGATTGATGGAGACATGAAAAGAACCATGGTATGTTCACGATATACCATGACTAGCACATGCGGCGAGCTTTCAGGCAGAGCAATAATCCTTTTCTGACGTTCCATGCCAGAATTTCAATATAGTGTTATGATATAATAGCTATAAATCACACCTAGCTATGGTATACCACTCGATTTTGACCAGTTTCTATTATTTTTTGATAATAGCCTTCTCAGAGGATTTGCATTAGAGAGAGCCAGACAATTTTCATTTCTATTGTCTGTGGAAAAAGCACAGCACAGCATTTTCAGATGAGGTGTTAGATCATTGGTAAAAATGTGTCAAAGAATTGCACATGAAGTAGATCTGATAAATTCAAGACAAACAGCACAATATCACAGTGATTAAATCTGTAAGGAAAACATCTAAACCGTTCATTATTCATTGGTTAAAGCCCCAATAGCTGATAATGTTATCCTTTTTTTTTCATGATTTTATTTTCAAACCACACTTTGTTCATATAAACGTGCTAACTGAAGGATGTGTATTGAAGTATCACTGCTCGCTGATTTGGACCATGCCTACATGTTTTAAAATGCTTAATAATAAATGATGCCGCACCCATAAAATGGCGACCCCACAGGAAAATAAAAAAAACCAGTATTTCCTGCACATACACATCGTGATCATACCAGAAACAAGCATGACACCTGTTTACCCAATGACCAGTAAATTACTGTAATTGTACAGTTTATCACTGTTTCCAAGTCCGCACAAAGAGAATTGATGACCCATTTGTGAATGTGTTTTTACCTTTTTAGAATCCATGTGACTTTGATTCGGTAACTGTGTATGCTTAATCATTATGTCTGCATTATCATGCAGTGTGATCTGGGGAGTGTTGTCAACAACTTAAACATTAACATGCCTGCCAGTAGTAGTGTTGATGTACCAATGAGGCTTCGATAAGGCATATACTATCATTCTAAACCCATGTGTGTGTGCAGGGGTGTGTGTGTGTTATTTTCTTAAGCACTGGAGAGTTTTGTTGTGATCACCTTATTTTACCTAAAGTTCAATTATTATTGTCGTTACTTTGATGGCATTGCATTTGTGTTTAAAATAATCACAATGATACTCATCCACAATCCAATAACACTAGGTCAAAATTTGTAATACACCGTTAACAGTTAAAGACAAAAAACAGCACAGAAAACATAACAAAGTACCAGTACACACAACGAAGTCAAATTTGTAAAAGACAAGATATATGGACCTCTAGCAAACAGACCAGGAAGTGTTGTCAGGTGTTTCAAAAGTAGTGAGCGCTTCCAGTCCCACACTGTAGAACACAAAAATATTGTTTGTGAACCAAAATCAGAACCTTTTTTATTTTTGCATGATCATGTTTCATCACATCAACACAACTAGTATCGATTATCCAGCAAAATATCACCAGAAATGATCAATGTAATTATTGAAAGGCATACTTGATGAGGTCAAGATAGTGGTGTCATAGTGCTCAGGAAATTAAAGATCATTGTATTTTCATAGAACTAAGCTCAAATCATGGTAGCATGATTCTGTGCATTCGCAAGCTGAATTATGAAGGCATATAAGTTTGATCTTTGATGTACACACTAACCATTGCTACTTTCATTAATCACATAAATTTGTTACTCTAGCAAGTATGAAGTCATTTATTTGAAACAACTATGAGTGTATGTAAAACCTTTTTATCAGACTTTTGTGCTATGTAGACTTTGTCCTACATTTTCATATGATACTGTGACAGCTACTTGTGTTTTATTTCTGTTGAAAAAATACTGGTTATTTTGCCAAGTCATTATAAAAAAGATACAACTTCGGCAATAGGTAAAGTTCATAACTGTCTACCTGGTTTGAAATTAAGGTAGTATTCGCCTCGAAAGTGAAAGACTTTCAGATTTGCTTAAACTTCCTTAAATAATATTTCAATCATTCTCTTTCAAAATCAAGGAAAAAATTGGGGGGCACCGTGCAAGTTTTGGAAAAGAGAAACAAATTACTCAAGATTTACCAATATTTTGAATTCAAAATCGCCACCCTCCCTTTGTTAACTCAATGGAGAAAAAAGTGAATTTTCCATTTTGAAAAGCCTAAGCCGATGAAAAATTTCTTACTCAAAGAGCTTTAAAATGAACCCTAGCAAGTGGTAGATAAAAAAAAGAATTGAAAAAGTTTGAGAGTCTGTATATCTATCCCCAAGGTGCGTTCTACTTTCAAAAGAATTCCCAGAAAAAACGGCACGTTTTTCCAGTACTTTTACAGTTCTGTGCTTTCCGTCCCTGTTACTCAAATAGAATAGTCCTATTCACAAGCGCTATCGTTTTAAATCACGTCCAGGATGTGCTGTTGATTTTCATTCTTTCGTGCAATTTCATTCGTTTGAAGCAATTATCCTTTCATTTGACTGCTCTGTGGGACTCTTCTGGATATGTGTTTTGGATAAAAAGAACTCTACAGTGAAAGACATAAACTTCGACGGTGATAGGTATACAATATCGGTTCGATGTGAGATTACAAGTTATTTTAGAAGTTCTCAAAACCAGTAAAAATAATTCTGCGCGCCACTTATTGATAGTGTCTTCTTGTGAACGTACTTGAATCCGTGACCGCGACCATTATTTTTGAAGTGTTCGACGGTCGATGATCAGTAGATTAATGAAGAAATATGTTACTGAACTATCGTGTGATTGTAATTGCATGGTTAGGTAATAGACGGTGTTGTAGAGGCGATACGGCGAAAGTCCACGGCCCAAGGGAGCATGAGATGTACACCGCGGCATGCTTTCTTACAACGAACGAGCCGTCGGTTTCCATAGCTACTACGTGAAATCCGGCCTCACCGATGTCCCTGTCCTGATTCGGAGAACAACTTTCAAGCTGCGTGTTGAGGGTCAGATGTCCGATTTTTTAGCTCCCATAGCCATATGTATATATGGCAATGGAAGCTATTCTTATAGGCTAGGGAAATGTCTGTATGTATGTATGTCTGTATGTCTGTATGTCTGTACGTCTGTATGTCTGTATGTCTGTATGTCTGTCCGTCAACATCAAAAACTCCAAAACCGCTGCACATTTCATCTTGATATTTGGTGTGTACATGGATGATGGGCTGTAGATGAGATTTTGTTCAAATGAAGTTGTCATTGCCAAAAATATGCAAATTAAGTGAAAAAATGTAAAAACAGTCAAAATTGAAAATCTCAATAACCACTGAGCAGATTACATGAAAAATTAGCATGTAAGTACTTTGGGCTGACCTGAAATAATTGCGCTTTTTTTGATTTTTGATATTGTTGAAAATATACAAATTAGTGCCAAAAAGGCGTTTTGGTAAAAAATCTTCTTCTTCATGAACCGCTGGTCAGACAGCTTTGATATTTGGTATACAGGTCCCTAGGGATAACCCAAATTGGATTTGTTCAAATTGTGATGAAATATGCAAATCTGTATTTTTAAGGAATTTTTTTGTCATTTTTGGTCAAAAATTTATTTCATCAAAACCGCTCGTCTGACAGCTTTGATATTTGGTATACAGGTCCCTAGGGATAACCCAATTTGGATTTGTTCAAATTGTGATGAAATATGCAAATCTGTATTTTTAAGGAATTTTTTTGTCATTTTTGGTCAAAAATGTATTTCATCAAAACCGCTCGTCTGACAGTTTTGATATTTGGTATACAGGTTCCTACAGATAAACTAAATATGATATATAGAATATATGATGAAATCTGCAATTTTGTATTTTTGGTGCAATTTTTGACATTTTTGGTCAAAAGTGTTTCTCAAAAACTACTTGTCTGATGCCTTTGATATTTGGTATACAGGTTCCTGGGGGTTCTCCTAGTGTGATATAGTGAAATTTGATGAAATCTTCAATTTTTGTATTTTTGGATCAATTTTTGCCATTTTTGGTCAAAATATTTGTTTCTCAAAAGTTACTCATGTGATGGCTTTGATATTTGGTATACATTTTTATACATAATTATGATGAAATCATCAATTTTGTATTTTTGCAGCTAATGTTGCCATTTTAGGTCAGGCCATCCTGAAATGAGCTATCAAAGATCTCAACCATCTTCATCAATACATATGTCACAAAAAGTTGCTCTCTACATAACACAGCAGAGCTCTGTCGACTATTGGGTCGCTTGTTTTTTTCAAAACCGCTGGTCAGACAGCTTTAATATTTGGTTAACAGGTCCCCAGGATGACCTTAGTGAGATGATTTCATACAGTCAGGAAATACTTAATTTTGTATCCATGTCTATAGTAGCTTCAGGGACATTGGCACCTATGTTTAAGATAATGTTGTGATTCAGTAAGCATTTGAAATGGTAAACTGTATTGGTGTTGAAATGCGGTAAAAAAATAATGAGAAAACATAGCTGAGGTGATTTCAGCAGGTTTGGTTTCCAACAAATATATTCAAAGTTTTTTTCAATGTTAAAGAGTGATGGAGGGGGGGGGGGGGTCCTGAGGTCCTGGCAGATTTTGAAAAAATCCAAACAAATGTCAATAAAAAAATCAGCCACAGAAGGTTTGTCAAAAAGAAAAGGTGGGATAGTGGGAAAAAAAGAATGTACAGTGTATCGGATAAAAAAGATGTTCCTCATCAATCTTCCAGACAACCCCCTTTTATCAAATGGTACACCCCTGATGTATTTTTGTGTGCCATTAAACATGCAGTGTATTTTAGTTTAAGATGTCAATCAAGTTAGGTAAGGATTTGAAAGGAATAGTCAAGTTCACCACAGTTTAACTTTATCTCTTGTGTCATCATCCTTGTGTAATTGGTTAAGTTTGTAAGTTGTTCCAGATGTGGATATACCAGCTGTTCTGGAAGAAAACAATGTTTACTTTTCCCTATAGGGTTTCTGAGTTAATGATTGCATGTTGAAATCTCTCCAAGTATCTGGTGCATGGGCAAAATGTAAATATTGGTTGCATGTTATGTATTTCAGTCTATGTCAAATATTGTAAATGAAAAATCAAGAACAGTTTGCTGTGTGCTTGTAAAAGATAACATGTATGTCAATTAAATTATATAAAATAATTAAATATTAAATATTAAATTAAATTATGTCAATTAAATATTAAAACTGCCTTGCAGTTTGATTGTCTTAAAAATTATCACAGAAGTAGAAAACGAAAAGAAACTAATCAAATTGCTGTAACATATTCACCCTCAGTGTCTGTAGGCCTATACTTAACTATTTTATCATTACATTCAGCTATTTGTTATATCTTTATCACTCTCCATGGGCCAAGGCACACTTGGGGTCAATGTCATCACTCTGTGCCAGTCTGTGAATGTCAGTCTGTCTGTATTTAGGCCCATGTTTCATACAATTGGTGGTTTGTTTTGATAACTATATTTGGTATATAGGGATAACCTAGCAATACAATTTTTTTGACAAAATGTGACATGACTTCGGTGACCTTTGACCTCAAATATACATATTTGTCCATAACTCAGTAACCACAAGTGCTACACCCTTCATGTATAGTATGATGGGACACCTTATGATGCCACATATTGTACCTCATTAATTATGTGCATATCTAATTTTGAGCAAGCCAATAGAGCCAGAGGTCTGATTTTTGATATATAGGGATAACTATAGGAGAGAATTTTTTTTGACAAAATGTAATGTGACTTCGGTGACCTTTGACCTCAAATATACATATTTGTCCATAACTCAGTAACCACAAGTGCTACACCCTTCATATCTGGTATGATTGGATACCTTATGATGCCACATATTGTAGCTCATTAATTATGCACATATCTCATTCTGAGCAAGCCAATAGAGCTGGATGTCTGATTTTTGGTATATAGGGATAACTATAGGAGAGAAATTTTTTGACCAAATGTCATGTGACCTTGATGACCTTTTACCTAAAATATATGTTTATGTCAATAAATAAGTAACTACAAGTGCTATGTCCTTTGTATTTAGTAGGATGGGAGACCTTATGACAACACATGCTTTACCTCATTAATTTTGCACACATCTAATTCTGGGCAAGCAAATAGAGCTAGAGGTCTGATTTTTTGGCATATAGGGATTAATTAGCAATATAATTTTTTTTTCAAAATGTCATGTAATCTCAATGACCTTTGACCTTGATTATACATATATATGCATATCTCAGTAACCACAAGTTCTATACCCTCCAATTTTGATAGGATATTAGACCTTAAGATGTCACATCTTGTACCTCTTTATTATGCGCATATGTATTTCTTGGCTGGCCAATACTGCTAGAGGTCTGATCTTTTTTCCCGATTTAGAACCATAACTTAAGACATGCCTCATGTGTTTCAAATTGGGAACAACGACATAGACCTATTTGCCCATAGATCTCAACATATACACTCCAGTGATACTTCTTAATGACCACATTTCCCTGCCCCATCAAGACTAATACTCCTATTACAAGTAGGGACTGTCATTGTCAATGACTTGTTTAGTTAATGGTTGTATCACAGTATTCGATATATCTAATTCTGTATTTTTTCCATTTTATATTCTGAATAATTACATTAAACATATTTCACTGTCTCCAGTACATTACATTTAAGTATTTTCACTTCATGCACTTTATCCCTTTCACACTTGTTCAAATATCTGACCAGAGAACAAACACTAAATAGTCCAGGATGGGAGCTACAGTGTCATTGACGCTATTTTTTCATATTCAAAAGGCTTATTGATTTACAGAGAACGCCTGTCTTGTCTTTAGCTTTAACTTAGCACATGATGGCAATTGAAATTCAAAGCCAAATAGCCAGTGGGAAAAAATTCGACGACTCGCTCTCACTAGCGGTGGCAATGAAAAAAATTCGCAGTCTCTGAAGTCGGTATCATTGCTCCGCCATGTTTATTGTTGGTTGTACGGCCAGTTTAAAGTCACAGACTTTCTTCACGGTAAAATTCATATAATTGCCATACCGCGAAGTTCCCTGTGCATTTCAATATGTCTATTTGGAAGCAAAAGCGTCACGGACATTCGATCGATGGTGATGAACTTTCTCCAGGCCGTGACATGTCACCAGTTACGAACTTTACCGGTTTTCGATACGAAAGATGCAATATATTATCAGCGTTGTTCACGTTGTGTTTTGAGTCTGATATCGAATATAACAGGAAAATAACGATTAGAGTGACGACAGAGACCATGCCCGATACCGTTGACATCAACTTTTGCATTGAGCTGTGACTTCAGACTGATATGTAAATGTCAACAATATAAAACATTGAAAAATGCCAGAGAGAGAGAGAGAGAGAGAGAGGAGAGAGAGAGAGAGAGAGAGAGAGTGAGGTTTACGCTGTCGCGAACTGATTATACTCTTTCCGATATGACTTTGGTATAGACGATACACAGACATCGAAAATGTACACCTACTTTCCAGAAATTCGACAAATCTTATAATAAGAGTAGAACAAATCCAAAAGTGTTGGTTGAAGTAAATCTTCAGATGTTGGTTTTCCAAAGTTAGACAATACTTACAGTCTTCTCTTAAAAACTATTATCTTCAACACCACGTTCTTATGATTGGTGACGTCATTTTTTATTATTTTTACAAACTTTCAATGCATCAAACGCCATTAGACTATCTCATCTGCCTGTCAGGGAGTTACAATATATTTCCAAGGGCTGGCACACGATGTCAACTTACGCGTCGTCCGTCGAGCGGCCGGTGCAGTGTCACAGATCGCTCCGTCTGTTAAATCGCGGCCACTTTGATTTTGATGTGACACCCACGTGCGTTTGAGTTTTTTTTGTTACCTAATTTGTCGACCTCACAAAATTTCACAGTCCATGCTTTGAAGCAGTCTCAACATGGCAAACATGTCTCGCGTAAATTTCATCCTTGTCGTTCCAATTAATTCAAGACTGCCCATAGCATACAGCCCCAACACGGGGAACACGCAACTCTCTTCACCTACACGCCTTTCGATAAATTTTCACGTAGTACATGCAGTTTCAGCGACCTGCAGCGCAATGTTTAGTAAGCCCGATCTCCATGGGCCCGATCGTGATTTTGTGCTATACACACATCGTTGCCCCCCCCCCCCCCCCCCCCCCCGTCCCTCAGAGTCCAGTTTTTAACTCTCTGCGGGACGTTCCCTCAGAGTCCCATATTTTACACAGTGCGGGACGTCCCTCAGAGTGGCATAAATTGCAGTTTGCGTGTCCGCACTATGTCCCTCACTCCTCCGTTTTTGATACCTCGAAATACCTGTTCAAGTAAATGAATATGACTAAGGGTTCCCAATTGCTACTCCACACATGGCCAAGGGGTACAATGCTTGAATGTAATTTGTAACTCTTTCATTCCATTTACATTATTCATTAGAAAATTCAGGTTTGAACTCCTGGAATTTAGAAGCGCTGAATTCTAGCCAAAAGTTGAAAGATTAAAGGCAGACTGTATCCATAGTGCAGTTGCTGATTATACATGTATGTTGAAGCGACACATCAGAACCCCCAGGGAGTCATACTCCTAGTCTCGCATCCCAGACCTCCAACCTGCATGCTGCGCGAGCGGCAAAGCCGTGAGGTGTGAGTAACCGCAGGTTTCGAAGTCTGGCTAGAACCAACGTGCTATATATACTGTCCAATAGAAGCTTCAAAAATTGGCAAGATGAGAGAGCACATCTATTGCTTATTCATATTGTAGGCAGAGCGTCTCAAAATAGCCTTTTGAACTCGACTGAATGATTGTGTCATTCATCCAGAAATGTTTCAATGGAAGTAAACTGCCCTACGTTGACCTCAGTACGACTTCATGAAATCACGGTTACTCTATCCCCAGCAACCATGATGAAATGGAAAAAAAATTGCAAAACGCTCAATTCCATTGAAGAAAGTGGTGATGGACAGCCTGACACCGAAGCAGGAGGTAGCTATAACGAGAGGTATCTGGAGGGAAACAATGTTTTTGTGAATTTGCCGACAGATATGGTAAACTCTCGTTTTATGATTGCTCCGGGCATCGCTTCAATGCTTGCGATTGTAGATTGTCGACGTCATCATCTATAAACTTTACTTTTTCCTTTTGTTATGTTCCAACAACGCTCAGACTTTTGGCCCCATTCGACTGCCAATGAGCTGGTTGTAAATTGCTTCACAAATAAATTCTAACCGTAGATCTTAACTGGAGTGTTTTTTTCGGCGTGGGTGTATGAAACATGGTGGGAAAATGCGTTATGGTCATCTGTACGCGGTGGTCCAAAGTTATACTTATTAGCATTGGAAAGACAGCCCACTTTTGACGTCATCACATTCCTGAGCAGTTGATTCTTGCCAGACCTCGTAACCTGCAGTTACTCGCACCTCGTGGCTTCGCCGCTCGCTCAGCATGCAGGTTCGAGGTCTGGCATGCGAGACTATCATAATCCCTAACTTCCTCATTTGAACACAAAAATGTTACACCATCAAAGATGAAGCCTTACTAAGAAATTATGATAGGTTGTGTTTCAATACAGTGAAAATGGTGTATAACTTCATTGTTAAAAACAATTTATTCCTCAGAAAATAAACATACATTTTTCATCTTTTCATCATAGAATTTGTTACAAAATTGTCTTTTTAAATGTCAAAAAGAGACTGAACTGGAGTGAATGATTCCTGTAAAGAAGGTTGTCTGCAAGTTTTTCCCCAACCTTTACTGGTCCCTCATTTTGCTGTAAAAATAAAACATTGTAAAAGGATGTGGTCTGCAACAAAATATAAACAAACTCAACTCTGAACACTTAATAACCATCATCCATATTTCACATAAAATATGACTGAGTCATGTTATCTTCCTAAGAACCCAGCTGCCATCACTGAAAAAACCCAACCACTTTCCACTTTAAAGATATTTTAGACCGAGGTTTCAAGGAAGAGCAATACTGTTACTTAATTTCACAGTGAAGGCGTCTTAAAAGGTGTAGACATTACCTTTTTTAAAAACAAAATCTCATTCATTACTTCAAAAATGATCAATGCATATCCATTAGCAAATGATCGCCATCACAGCATTTCAGAAAATGCTGCCATAAATGGTATGTACAATATATTTCCTCAAACACATAGCAAAGAAAAATGTTGGCAACCAATTTTCACATATTCATGTCATAAAGAAGAATATGTTATTTCAACATTTTTTTTCAGTATGTAGAGGCAGCTTGTATGAGTGTATTTCTCCATTAGTTTTCAGTTCAAAGAATTATTGTAGTACCACCACTCCATTTCAATTTTCATTGTTTTGCCCAATTTCATCTTATTAAGTATGGCCCCTAGATTATAACACAATAAATCATGTAAATTGGGGTGAAAATGTTGACTACAAATAAACAAAAAATATTTCATCATTGTATGCAAAGTGCTGAAGGCTTTGTAAACACATACAATGTGATCAGAAAACACCAACGGGGATTAAATTCTATCTTTGATCAACACACATTTAATTTATAAATCTGAATTAGGAGGAAAATGTATATTTTGTTTCAAAAGAATAATATGAATAATCTCTTTAAATTACACTTCTGCCACTCTAAGGGCTTTTGATTTGCAGAGGTAACATGTATTTTATGTTTAAATGAACAGGTGTAGTCTTTCAGAGTTCTAGTCCCCCTCTACGGTTCTACCCTAAATATTTTTGAATCCCCCTTAACTCCTCCAGCCCTTCCCTAATATAGGAAAGGACAATATTTGTAATCAACCGGCAAATAAATAAATATGTTATTGTTTTTGTTTTGTTTTTCATGTAACTCAATAGCTTTCTTGATAGCTTGTGACGTGGGTCGTTAAGTCAAGGTCAATTGCAAATCAGTATTATGTTTCTCCACAGTAATTACATTGCTTCTGAGCTGAATGAGACTGCCTTGTGTAAACAAATAATTCTATATTTGAGGTTTTCTGTTATAGACAAAAGTAATGAAATGATATGAAATGGTTGCAGATCTTTTATTATTATTACTAAATAGCATTTAAACAATTGAATTAAATTAAAAGGTTATTAAATTTCATTGAATTTCAAACCAAACCTTAGAATTGTTAAGAAAAGGGAACCCAAAAAATTGCAGGTCCCCAATGTAGGTAGAGCAAAAATTTCTAGTCCCCCTCTACGGTACTACCCCAAATATTTTTGAATCCCCCCTTAATTCCTCCAGCCCTTCCCTAACTGTTTTATGTGAACGCAGCGTAAACACGGCGAATCAATCAAATTCTTATCGGTGCATTCTTTTATCGTTCCTATGAATAAATAAATTGTTATTTATTTGTTACAACATTGGATTACATCAGACTTAGGTGTATCAGAAATGAAGAATTATTTGCAAACTATAATGGTCAGAAAATACTAAATACAATGTGAACAGACTAGCAACACTTAGTACAGGCATTGGAGAACCTGTTGTTTGCAGTATTTGTTCCTAAGAAATTTGACATTTGAGATTCAAAGATGACAATATTTCAGACAGATCCCAAAGCTTACAAGGTTAAGAAATATTTGAGCAAAAAAGTTACCAATCGAAGTACAAAGTATGTTACAACAAATTGCAGCTGAAAAATATAGATCATCAATAAATTTGAAGCCACGATTTGATATCAAAATCCTTAGACAAACTACAAACATTTAGAAGTGTTGAAAGGCGAAAAATTAAAAATATATTGAAATTAAAATATTCTATCAAAGCTTTTACTATGATATTCATTTATACGGTAGCTTATTTCATCCGAATTTTGTGTTTTTAGATGCCCATTTGTTATAAATATTGGATTAAAAGAAAAGACACACACTGTGCAAAGAGACACCATGAGTAACATGAGCGGAATTACAATTTTTTTTTTTAAATATGAATTATCATGTGTAATGACTCCATATTTTTCAAACCGATAAGTTTTTGAGGCAATTTTCATAAGTAATTGTGTGTTGCCTGTGAGAAAGTCAACCTAGAGGATGCTGATGGTGATTTTAATTTCACTGTCAATCAAAACTCGTGCAAAGCAAGACACAAGTAAACCAGATAAGTACACAATATGGATTGGCTTTGGCCTTATCCACTTATGGTGACAAGAAAAAATATAAAATGTAGTCAGATTACATTTCGAAAACATGTTTGTATAACTGTGAAGAGGACAATGTATTCTCTTTTAAGCCCCACTGTCAGTGACAGGGAGCTTATCAAATAGGCTCTGTCGTCGTCCGTCATCATCGTCATTGACATTGACATTGTTGTTGTCCATCAACCATTCCTTTCTTCTCTGAAATCACAAGTTCGATGGCTTTGAAATTGGATATGCAGTTCACTTGCGATGACCTCACGCAAGTTTGTTCAAATCTCGGTTAAATTTGCATATTTTGTTTTTGGGGTACTTTTTTCTGTTTTCGGTAAAAAAATCTCTAAAACTGCATTCCAATTGCTTTGAAATTTGATAATGCAGTCTACTTAGGGTGACCTCAGTTAAATTTCTTCAAGTCATGGCTAAATTTGCATATTTGTATTTTTTTTGTCATTTTTTGAACAAAACATCTTTCAAAATATTCTTCTTCAAAACTACATGTCAGATTGTTTTAATATTTGGTACATTGGTCCCTAGGGATGACTTATTTCCGATTTGTTCAAATTGGGCAGAAATATGCAAATTTGTATTTTTAAGGCAATTTTTGTCATTTTTGGTCAAAAATTTATTTCACCGAAACTGTTTGTCTGACAGCTTTGATTTTGTAAGTACACGCTGCTACACAGGATATTGAGTCAAAAGGGGTTTTAATATTCAACAAAAAAGGGAGCAAGGAATACAAGGTATTACACTAGCAGTGGTAATCTAACTAACAGATAAGTGCAATGTCGACAAACTAAGACAGTTAAAAAACTAGGTAAACGTACTACATCAAAAACTAAGTAAACAAAAACAGCTCAAAGATTGGGCGAGGGGATCTCTGCCAGTCTGCTTCCGGGGCAAAGGTTTGGGTTGCAAAGTTGGGTTTGCAAACCTTTTGAAAGCCGACAGTGAAAGTGGTTCCACCAGTCTGGTGGTGACCACCTTCTTGAGTGGGGGTACATGTAATGGACGGCCCGAGCAGAGGACAGTCGGGCAGACTGGTAAGAGAGACCCCCTATGAAAGTGTGTAGGGGAAAGGTGTTCATAAAGATTGACACTCGACAGCCAAGTTGACTTGCTTGGCTGGAGATGAGATATGGGAACTCATGGTCTGAGTAGCGGCAGCACGGCCTGGTGGGGTTATGATGTGGGGGACAGGTGCCCCTGTATGGCCCCAGCATGAGTAGTGCAAAATGGTACGGTGAAGATGGTGGTGCAATAGAAAGATGGGCAGCTGGATAATGCATACCAAGTTGTCTACGTCAGTGACTTCAAGACAGTTGTGTTCTGCAAGGCGGCTTAGCTCTCTGGACTTACAAATACATTTGTGTTATAACACAAATCTTTATATTTGGTAAGCAGGTTTGTAGGGATAAGCAAAATGTGATATTACAGTGAAATATACAATTTTGTAAATGGGGCATTTTTTGCAATTTTTTGTCAAAAATGTGTTTTTTTTTCAAAATTTATTCGTCTAGTAGCTTTGGTATTTGGTATACAGGTTCCTACAGATGAACTAAATTGATATATTGAAAATATTAAGAAATCTGCAATTTTTTGCAATTTTTGGTCACAATTTTTTTTCCTCTAAAAGTGCTCTTCTGATAGCTTTGATATTTAGTACACAGGTTTGAAGGGATTATCTCATTGAATATATATTGAAAGAATGATGCAATCTGCAATTTTGTATTTTGGGGGCAGTTTTGGCCATTTTTGGTCAAAAAATCTATTTCTCAAAACCCTCATCTGATAGCTTTAATATTCGGTATACAGTTTCAGACAGATGAACTAATGGGTGATTATGGTTTTGCTATAATCATGGTTAAAACAGGAAATAGGCGTGAGGACCAAAGCCTCTAGTGATCCGTGCAGGCCTGTCACACATTGTTTCACCTTATCACTCACAATATTTACCTTAGATGTAACACAATCTATGCCTGCTTCCTTCCCTCATTCATTGCTATCTCATCTACTTGCGTCACACCCTTTGAGTCACCACCCACTTGCATATCTGTATCTAAATTTAAATGCCATGTTCCCACCATTGTAGCCATACTTGTGAGTTCGTTTAACAGCTTGAATGTGTTTTTAAACAACAATTTAGAATGAAATTTTGTGTCTATTTATGTTAGGTTTGCTCATGATATTTTGCCATTTAATAAATGCATTCAATGATGCAGAATACTTGTGAACTACTTTAGCAGCATGTTTTCTAGTAATTGATTAAATTAAAATGTTGGTTAGTTTTTATTTTGCAAATAGCATTCAGCAAATTCCTTATGTTTTAAGTTTTGTTGCCAAATGAGGTTCATATTTGTAAATATAGACTTAACTGCCTGAATTGCCCAGTTAGGCATAAGCTAGTACTTGCATGCTGTAGACCATATACACATACAGTTATCTCTACAACAACAGGGATCAAGATTCTGCATCTATGATGCATGCTGAGCTTTCAAAAGTCAAGTTATCAAATCAGCATTTCGATGAGCTGTGGGAATAATCATCCAAACAATGAAAACGCACCAAGTGTAACATCTGAGTAGTTAAAAGGAATTACACATCATTTTCATAAACACGAGCTATTGGTCAGTTGAAATGTCTAATGCAGTCTTTGTAATTCATATAAAACTTTGTGGAAGGTATGTGTAGACGTAGCAATCATCCAGTACTTACCTCTTATGTGAACGGGAGTACTGTTCCTCTCTCAAGTGACCAAAGAAAAGAAATGATTGGCAACTTACTGACATAGTAACGATATTATCCCAAAAGTAGTTCAACAGTTTCAATGTGGAATCATTTAGGATTTTTTTTTCTTTTTTTTTTCTTTTTGCGAGAAAAAAATAATGTTAGGCTTAAAGAAATATAAAGAAAAATAACTCAATATGGGAAAAATAACATCTATGCACCATAGCAGGCAGTGTGTGATACTGATGACTACATAAAGTCAAGTGACTGAACATCAAATGTGGATTTTTGTAAATGGAAATAATAAATGATAAACAAACATTGGTATTTTAAAAAGCCAATTGTTTCCCTTAAATAATTTTCTTTTTCACAAAGGAGCTTTTAAACCTTCGCTAAGTAAATATTAATGATTTAAAGGAGAGGTAGTAAACAAGCTATATGATTTTTTCCCTAACCATTGTCTTTTCCTTGTTTGTTGCTTTGAATGTTTGTCTTAGGATATATTCAGTATGAAATTATCACTTACAATTACTGGAAAATAATCTTTCTACATGACTTTGGAATCTGATTTCTACCATATGATTGTTTTGTTATTATGACATCAATTTGTCAGGAAATACTGAAAAGGATAAATTATTTGCATTAATTGTTTTATGTGTATACATACTGAGCAAAAAGCTTAAATCTTTTGACAGTAAAATGAGGAGGCATTCTTTACCACTTAAAATTAGTTTTTTGAATACGCAATGCATAACATGGGAAGTTCAAAAATAAGAAGAATAGGTCTAGTCTAGATGCCTAAATTCCAGATATTTTAGGTAAATGAAATTGCTGTAATTAAAACTATATGAGGTTATCCCACGATATCAGCGTTTGGTTGGGACGTATTGCCACGGGTGAGGGTGCGAGCAGCATCACACGAGTCAAAGACAGTGCTTGGTTGGGACGTATTGCCACGGGTGAGGGTGCGAGCAGCATCACACGAGTCAAAGACAAGTGTGATGCGGCGCGCACCCTTACGAGTGGCAATACGTCCCAACCAAGCACTGATATCGTGGGATAACCGATTTGTCATATGCCCATGACCGTATATTTATGTAAAAGCCAATTAAAATTAAAAAATTTTTATAAGTTTTTGTCAGTCTTTCGAAGGGAATATGTTTTTATATTCTGCCGTTGGTCGGAGTGCGTTGATACATGTTTGTTTACAACAGCTGATCAAGTCGTCGATCGCATTGTGTCGATTGTATACAGTCTAAACAGGATTATTTCAGCGCAATTTACCGCAGTTCAGAAAAGGAATGGAGCCAATTTACTTATTTTTGTCACCGTCCTGGTGTGCTGGTGGAAAATTATTACATGGACAATATTGTAAGTTTGAATTCACTTTAATAACTCTTGCTGAAACATGGCTGACTTGAACAGGAACGACGAAGTAGCGCGAAATACGACAGATTGTAAACATCAACTTTTAATTTTCTACAACAACCTGTCCTGTAACTCTCTTTAGATCTGAAATAAAGGAACGTTAAATTCATATGTACTAGTTATATGTTTCGTTTTATATTGGTAAATTTTGATTGAAGTGAAAAAGATGGATTTGATCGTTAAATGCAAGATGAACATCATAACATCGAAATCAGAAATAAACAACAATTGATGACGTATAACATGCCGTATCAGACTGATGTTTTACGTTCCACGTCACGACGCGTGAGAGGAGAAACGGATACGGTCATTGGTATATGATAATATTCACATATCAATACTTTTAATAATAACCAGCTCCAATGTCTAATAAAATTATGTGTGTTATAGTTGACATATAACTATAAGTATAAAGTTTGCTCACTTATTTTGGCTGACTAGAGAAAGAGTTGCTGAAAAATTGGTTTTATTTAGGAAGAAAACTGATTTATGCAGATTTGTCCTGGAAAAGCTATCGGATTCCCACATTAAAGATATGACAACTTGGAACATCCTACAATTATCATTTTGTAAACAAACCTGGGGACTGCTATAGCCACTTGTATCATTGGTTAGGCACGCACTGAGGTCAAAGTCTACAGTTTATTGACCGTTAACCAGTTAAATGTTAACAAAATTCAGTCAAATGAAAGAAAAATCTAAAATTTGCTGTTTCTATCATTTATTTCAATTCAGAAAAATCATCATCTTCCCTGTGTGTGCATGCAGGCACAAATAGCTTTCAAAACGTTGGTCATTGAGACAGTCGCTTAGTCTGATAAATTAAAGATAGTCACAGTAAAAATAGCTGTCTGTTTGATTTGAAATAATAATGTGCTCGAACAATTTGACTTTTCGCTAATTAGAGTATGATATTATCATTGTCGTTCTCATATGCAGTAACAGTGGGTTTATTGAGTAGGAGATTGTATGATTTGTCAAGTGACTTTGTTAACATCAAAACTTGAACAATTGCCTAAGGGGACATTTGGTTATAAACAAATATGTTTTAAGCATGGCAAATGTGTGTAAGAGGAGTTGGACGTATACCCTGGTACGCTTAGATTTGTAAGTGAATGTTGAGGGTTTAACGTAAATTGCAGCGTGAACTGTATCATGTACATCTTAACTCATCAAACACTCAAATTTAGAGAAGACAATGCTTTTAGGAGTTTTTAATCGGAATTTTATATCAAAGCCTAAAATACTCTCAAAACAACTTTATTTTTTCCTAATTTTTATAATTTTCATTTCCATACAAACAGACAGACAGACTACTTAAAAGGCAAGACAATTAAAACACACTTTGTCACTATTTTTAAATATGAAAATAGAAAGCTGGCTAAACTATGAGGAGTGCTTTCCTAGAGTTCAACAAAAATGCCTAATAATATTTTCAAAACTGTAACATTGCCTACTTATATGGGTTTTTTTTTATAATATAACCCTTTGAGCCCCAAAGTCAATTTCTGTCACCTTGATAAAATATAACCAATGAATTTTTAGTTCAGATTTACAAAATTTTGATCCAAAACTGTAGCAAAAAAATTTGAGGTCCATTTGGTCTAATATTATCTTAAAAATTACAGAAAAAATCACAAAAAGTGGTAAAATGTTGCACTAAAATTTTGGAGGGAAAAAATTACACCTGTCAAATGGTTAAAAAATAAAATACATTCAAAGTACTTTTGTTTGGTTCTGATGATATTATTCAGAAAGCAAAGTCCCATCTAACATTGGTAATGAATAATGTTAATGGAAAGATTACAGTAACCATTGGATGAACTTCATTTTCCCATCATTCAAATGATGAGAGATTATAAACATTTGTGTACACTAGAACAGTAAACATACTGTCATCTTCCCACCTACCACTGTGATAAAACAACAGGTAAAATGGTTCAATCTGATATTGGTTTGTTCAAAAGTTAAATGTTTGATACTAGCAAAGTGCATAGCAATCCTAACTAAAGTAATCACCATCTATGAAAGACAAAGTATATTTGATTCTCCTTTTGTGTACTATATCATTTTGACAAAACACCTTTGAAGACACTGCGTCAACAAAACACGCCTGTTTGCCATCTTGATCCATCATAATGAGTTTTGTGCTATCTCTCTTGACTCATCAAGAAAATGTTTGAAGGCTATTTGTTTCTGACCAAAGGGGAATGAGTTGCTTTGTATCTTTGTTTGGTTTTACAATTATTTTTTTTTCAATAGATAAATATGTTCTGGAATAGAAAATAATCACAATGCAACAGTATATCATTCATTGCACAGGGGGATTGTGCCTACTCAAGTAACATTACATTTTATAAAGAGTTCAAAAAAAGACTAGTTCTTATATAATCATGCTACATAATTTCATTTGTGAGAATTTTTGTCCATCAGGTCTACCAATTATACCAGTGATCTATATTGTTGATGGCTTCTGAATTTATAACCATAACTATTGATACAAATACCTGTACTTCATTGTTTTCATATTTCACTCTTCAGGATGAGGCCACTGCCCTGCACCTGGCTGCCCAATTTGGCCATAAAGATGTTGCAGAGATTCTCATCGGTGCTAAGGCAAACATAGAAGCTCTTACAAAGGTAAGTGTAACTATCTCCTCAAGCAGGAAGAGATAAGTGTGGCACTTCCACTGTTTACCGATTGTATACATACCAACCTTTAGGATGTATTTTTCAAATATGCTGCAACCAATTGAGATAACCTTACCCAAGTTCTCAAAAGAGTATGATTTACAATATCCAAATAATTAAAGTTGAAGTACCACATGAACTATCACAAATTTGTTCATTTTTTCTGTTATTTTTTTGGATAAAATATTGTCTCTCACAGTCAATGGATGTGCAGTGGAGATAACCACACAATTTTCATTTATATTGTCTTGGGAAAGAAACCACTGTATTTTAAGATAACCAGTTATTTAGCCTGAGTGGAAAATATCTTAAAATATCACTGGTTAAGCATTTGTTATATGCTTTGATGTTAATCTGCATCGTAGTGTTAAATATATGCATGGACTCACAAGTTGTTGGTTGTATCAAAGCAATATCACTTTAGATGATACTCTATCACAAGATAGCAGTGTCTTAATGTTCCTGGTATCGATTCTCATTTTACCCCTTTTCCAAGGCATACAACAATATGTCAGTTTGTTTTGTGATCTAATATGGTCATCAGTAAGTCAAAAAACTCTTTAAATTTTCCGTCCAGAGCCATATGCTTTGAAATTCTTACTTGCAGTTGATCTTAAGAAGGGAAAATCGAGTACAGTTGGCTGCTGTGCATTTATTATAATAAAATGATAGATTCATGTATTCTTTTAGATCTTATCTTAATCTGTTATGAACATAAAAAAGTATATTTACATTGTTCACTAATAAACTTAGCATTATATTGACACCAACACAGCATATTGAGAGCTTCTAAAATTCTAATATCTGTAGTTGTACTCTCAGTAAAATAAACAATATTGCTATAAAAGAAAATATAAAGTATTGCACAATGTGCCATATTTCAGAATGGTATCTACAAGTAACATCATTACGGGAACCTAAAGAGAAAATTTCAGTTATTAGCCAGTGACATCGGAACATATTTTCACAAAAATGATGACAGACAGTAGTAGTGCAGTACATAAAACTATATTTTGACCAAATGACAACAATATTATCAAAATAATGGTAGCCTATATATTAATTATTACATGATAATTTTAACAGTATCTCTAGGGAACTAAAAGTTTCAAAGTATTCTCAGACTGGCAATCGGTTCTTTTGGAACAACATTTTTACCAAAAACGAAGAAAAATTCGACAACATAAATAAATGCTAGCATTGTTGTGAGATCTTGCAAACTCAATGATCCAACAATAACTACCCTTATGAAAATTTTTGGCCTGCTGCACAGTGTTCCTGCACAGGTGCGGCACTAGTGCAACAGACAATTACTGTAACTCAACTGTAAGGCGACTTTTTCGCATGCAAATTAGCTGCTGCCGCACAGGCGCAAGAAATGACAAAAACAGTAACTGTGCGGCAGCTTTGTGCAGGAACTGTGCAGCAATATACAGCAGGTTGCGGCAGCTCTGCTGTAAGGCGATTTTTTCTCATGCAAATTAGTTGCTGCCGCACAGGTGCAAGAAGCAATGAAAACAGTAACTGTGCGGTAGCTTTGTGCAGGAACTGTGCAACAATACAACAAGTTGCAGCAGCTCTGCTGTAAGGTGATTCTTTCGCATTTTACACATTAGCTGCACTGAGCAAATATATAGTGCAAGAAATGCTGAAAACAGTAACTGCAGTAACTTTGTGTTGGAAATGTGGAACTTGAAGCCTGTGTTTGCACAATAGCCCTTTGAACTACAGAGTACCTGAAAGACTGTGCAGGAACTTCACAGAAAATTGTGGCATCTTGCAGGACAGCTACCAGGAGTAGGTAAAATTTGCGGCAAATTATTTTGCATGTTACTGCAGATTTGCCGCAAACTACAAAATTTCCTTCATAAGTTGGCATAATTCCACAGCAGTCAGCTCTGGGATAAACTTTTACCAATTTCAGCAACAGTAAGAAAACGAAATACATTATTAAATAGACGAGAGATACTGAAAACCAAAGAAGCAACACAATTAAGTGACAACAAAATTTCTTGTATTGTACCATAAGTTTCAACGTTTTTATCTTTTCCAACGATATAATACGTTCAGCTCAGATATGTACACAGAAGTTGTAAAATCGCTTGTGTAAACATGGCCAATGTTAGTGACACCGTTGAAAACCTGACAGACTGTGGAAAGCACAAGATGTGTTTTATCCAACTAAGCTCTGAAATACCAGTTTCACAAGAAAAAATGGTCAGCGCAAATAAAGTTATTATTAAATAAAAAGACATAGAGAAAAAAAGATTAAATTCAAATTGTGGTACGATTTATTTTAAATGCCATGTTCATTTCATGCCACAAGTATCTTCAAGAGATTTTCTTTTGACTCGAGAAGTTTCATGTAACATTTACATTACTGTCATAGGCTGCGATTTGGCTTTCTGTTCTCTGAATTTCTTGTCCCTTCCTCACTATGCATTCTGAAAAATACAAATCGTTCAGGGAAGAGTATAAGTCTTTACCGTTTGACCACACATTTAAACATCGCAATTTGATGAAAGACATCAATAATTATTTGAAAAGAGACAAAAAGTTGAAAACTTGAAGCAAAACAAATGCATATACATTTATGATTATTAAATTAATAATGATCAAATGTCAAACAGCGGACAGCTCGCCGTATGTCGTTTACATACCAACGGCGGCGACGGGCGACAATCTGCAAAAATCTCAGCACTTACTGTAACTGTTGTGAAACGAAAGTGAAATCAGTATGAATCAGTACTCAACGAACATTTATCTGTAGCTAAACATAGCAATGCAACGATTACAGAACATTTTAGCGATGAACAGACGGACGGTACATTGACTAAAGATACATGGGAGATACATGCATTTTTGTGAATTCACAGTGGCATTGTAGTTTTGTAACACACAGATCTTGTTTACCATCATATTAATGCACATTTAACATTCTTGCCTGACTGCATGATAAATCAGTTATTCCCTAGTATAACATTTTTCTTATATAGAATAGTAGTATTTTCTTCATTGGACATCTGCCTTGCTGATTCAGGAGTCAGAAATGTATACAAGTCTTGGGCCTTATGGTCAGTATAACACTGTTGCAACCTATTAGGGTGAGACTCTGGCAGCTTTTTGCTTTCTTTTTCTTTTCAGAGATATATAATGCTATAAAAGATTGTTGTTTAAAAGAATAAAATTTTGATCATGAATCATTATACATATACATAATAAACTATATTAAAAGTTAAGTGAAATTGCTCAGCCATGTGAATATGTTTGAAAACTTGAATCATGGCTGTCGGATCACTGTCGGATTTGTTCTCTGTATGACTTACTTCAAGAAAGATTGACTATATACACATACTTTTCCGGATTTTATACAATGCATCGATACCAATAGAGTGCCAGAATAGTAGACTGTAATGAGGAAAACCAATATCATGGTAATACTCAGACAATTAAGTCTGATCCATTGAAGAGTGATTGTTAATAATAAGTAAGCAAGAAAAATATGTGACACTTAGCACATATATATGAAAGTATTTTCATTGATAAATTGTGTGATATAAAGTATTTAAATGATAAAATTACATGCCTAGCTCATTGAAATAAAGATCAAGAAAATACATACCCTGATCAATTTGTAGGAATACAGTATGTCAATTAACAGACAATCTTGGTTACAAGATAATATATCATATAAAACACATGAGAAATGAAAAGACTCAGATGATTCTACCAATGCTTAATTACATTTAATTGTGCATTGGACACTCCTGCATTGATAGCGCGTTGATTAACACTTTCACACAATGCATCTTGTTGTAGCAGTAATGTTGTGCACATAGTTAAAGGTACATGTTCAATATGCTGCTAAGGTGTTTTGGTAAAGTGAACTTACTGAATTTTTCATAGCTGTGTTATACATCTGTAAGGTTGCATTATGTTAGTGTATGTTCAGAGACAATTAGTATGCAGTTTTCAGACTGGGTACAAGAGGGGCATCATATGTGTATCACTCAGTTGATATTGGAAATACTCTGTCATGGCAAGATGCCGTTTGAATCACTCAGTATTTGTACTATCATGATTGCTGAAATTGGATATGTACAATAATATATAGCAAGCAATATGACAACTGCTGACTCCAACATGGCCTGTTCTCAACTATTATTACCAGCAAATTATGCCTGTGTGGGAACTATTCCGCAAAGCTCATGTCCTATCTGAAAGCGCTTTCAGTCAGTTGCCATTGACGACAGAGAACATTGTATCAATTTATTTTCATTAGAATATCGATCGAAATCTGCACGCACGTGTTGCTCGTGTGTTCAGGTCACATCGAGAATATTTCCACGATAACCCCTACATTGACTTATATGCCAATAACGTCAACGTCTTAGTTGGTTTCTTGTACTGAAATTAAATCGACAACTTTATTAAATTTTTAGTGATACTTTCAGCATATTTTAGCGCACTTTAGCCCCGGACTTTAGCCAAGTTTGGCGCCATTGTGAGCTTGGAACGACATGCGAGCGTGCAAGACAACACTGTACCAATTTACGATAAAAGAATATCGATCGATAATGTTCACTACACGATAACATTGGAGGCTCTGCACTGTGTTGGCCTCTGTTCTGTGATTTTTCCCTTTTTAATGCAATTTTCATCATTCATATTCACCCAAATTGCGTATACATTAAAACAACATGACAGGTATTTGGTCTGTACGACTTACAAGACAGACGCTGACTGATTCAAATACGTCAATTTCTGCATAAACGCTGTCAGATCGCCATTTTATTAGGGGCAGGAGTTTATTTCAGTGATTGGAAAAATTCCATGCAAATTACATATTATAAGTTTCGTCACGAAATTCAAAAATTTAAATCATAGGAATTTTGCATGACCGTCAAAGGATTGATGAATTTGAACCAGTGAGAGGTGTGCAATGTGTTCAGTACATTAGACTCCATTGTTTTCTATGGGAACTTGAGCTTATTCGCCCTGATGATTAAGTACAACTTACATCGTTATAATGGATTGGCTAGTGGGTCTAATTTTTGGAGTTATCATCAACAAAGGTATAAATGTATAAGGCATAATATGTATCATTAAAAACTGAGTGTTTGCGTGTGTGTGTGATTTTTCTTAACCACTGTAGGGGTTTGTTGTGATGACTTTTTTCCTAAAGTTTAATTATTAAGATAACATGGCATTGGAGTTTAAAACCTTGTAAATCGTTGCTTGATCAACCGAAATCCAAACATTTTATTCTTGCATGTTCACACTTCGTCGTATCAAAACAATTTTAATGTCTACACGACACAACACCTGCAGAAACGATGCATGTGCAGATTAAAATGTGTGCTCTATTTGTGGCAACTTTCATTTATCGCTGACAAATTTCAGACTTGAGCATATTTGAAGTAATTTCTATAAGACAACATTAAGAGTATGTCAAAGTGCACCAGTCCTTATTATTTAAGACTTGTGTCCTGTAAATTGATTTTTCTCTTGGAAATATCTTTTCAAAAATACCCTCTCGTCACTTTTGTCAACTCAGTGAGGACTAGTTGTATCTATTTTCTCGTCACGTGACATATTCTAGCAAATTTTCAGTTGATCCCATGACAGTTATAGCTGCACAGTGATTTCTTCATGTTAATAATACTTTGCAATTTCACCACTGAATTGACAAAAAATAATAAATAGAGGTAATAATGCAAACAATCACATTTATTGTAAAGTTATATGATTTTTAATTTATTTATGCCATGATCTTACTGCTTGAGGCAAGTGAATTAGGAGTAGGTCGATATCAACTTTATGCCACACTGACAGCCGACAAGGGTGGGCCGCGGTTTCTAGTTAGCTTTCAACTAGTTGAGTTGTACTTGGAGGAAATTTTTAGTGTTTTTTATATCTGCATGTTGAATAGTCTGCATGTTGAAAAGATCAAATCAACGTTAAATTTAGTGACCTGAGAACAATAAAATGTGAATTAATAATATGTTCTATTCAGCTTGATTATAGACACTGCATTTAGAGTTGACATGTCAATTTTTCCGGTAATCATAATTGTCTCCCAAATTGCAGCTCCACATGGCCATGGTGCTTGAATATAACTCATAAATCTGTCATTCTATTTCCCTTTACTACCGTATATCAATTGTATAATTTGTTTGAAATATCAGATTTAACTCCTGGTGTATATAAGCGCTGAATTCTGGCCCAAAGCTGTAGGCTTTAAGGTAAAATCTGCCCATTGTGCAGTAACTGCATACAAATGCCTATTAACCATGCTGTATGAGGGTACTTATCTGATCCCAAAGGGCATAAATTCCTCAAATAAACAGGAACACTTTTTGACAGTAGAGGTGAAGCCAGTACTGAGTGAGGAATTCTGATAGGTGGCATTTAAATATGGTGAAAATGGCCTATAACTTTACAGTTAATGGAAAAAAACTGTAATTTATCATAAAATAAACTCTAATTTCTCATCTTCTTTTACCATAGATGTGCCATAAGAAAATGTATTGTTGAGTCTATCACATCAATCTGTAGATATTGAAAAAGGATTTTGAATGGTTATATGTAATCTCATTGGAGTACAATATAATGTACCTAATATATTTGAGATCTTGGCGAATAATTTTACTTTATGTCACTCTGATAAAATGTGGTCACAGCATACTGTCAGTGTTCATGAATATGTAATTATGTTGTGTTCTTTCAATCAGTGGAGCTAGTACGTGATTTACCTCCTTGTATCTATATTCAATACATATGACTTAATTCCATTGTATGTACCATCTTTATTATGTATTAAGACTGTTTATTACACCAAACTGTGCACTGCAAATAAGGCTCATCAAACCATCCTCAATGCGTGCAATCACTGTAGACATGACAAACACTTCACAGATATTTGGATCTCAGGTTCCAAGGAAGAGCCATAATTTGGTTAACTTTGAGGTAAAGATTTCTATAGACATTTCTTATTAGCTCCGCTGTCAGCGACGCGGAGCTTATCAAATAGGTTGATTTTCCGGCGGCGTCCGTCGTTGTCCGTTGTCGTTGTCGTCGTCCGTCAACAATTGCCTTCTCCTCTGAAACCGCAAGTCCAATTGCTTTGAAATTTTATATGCAGCTCACTTTGGGTGACCTCACTTCAGTTTGTTCAAATCGTGGTGAAATTTGCATATTCCTATTTTTGGGGCATTTTTTGGTGTTTTTGGTAAAAAATCTTCTTCTCTGAAAACTCTTGTCTGATTGCTTTGAAATTTGATATGCAGTTTACTTAGGGTGACTTCAGTCAGATTTGTTCAAATCGTGGTGAAATTTGCATATTTGTATTTTTAAGGCAATTTTTGTCATTTTTGGGTAAAAAAATCTTTCTTCAAAACTACCAGTCAAATAGCTTTGATATTTGATACATATGTCCCTAGGGATGATCTATTTCAGATTGTTAAAATTGTGCAGAAATATGCAAATTTGCATTTTTAAGGCAATTTTTGCCATTTTTGGTCAAAAAATGTATTCTCAAAAAGTACTGGTCTGATAGTTTTGAAATTTGGTATACAGGTTTCTATAGATGAACTAAGTAATATATATTGAATTTCTGATGAAATCTGTAATTTTGTATATTTGGGGCAATTTTTGCTATTTTTGGTCAAAAAATGTGTATTTTCAAAACTACTCATCTGATAGCTTTGAAACTTTGTATAGAGGTTCCTACAGATGAACTAAGTAATATATATTGAATTTCTGATGAAATCTGCAATTTTGTATTTTTGGGGCAATTTTTGCCATTTTTGGTCAAAAAATGTGTATTTTCAAAACTACTCATCTGATAGCTTTGCAATTTGGTATACAGGTTCCTACAGGTCACCTTAATGATATTATTGAAATTATGATAAAATCTGCAATTTGTAATTTTGGGGCAGTTTTTGCCATTTTTGGTCAAAAAATGTGTATTTCAAAACTACTCTTGTCTCATCTGATAGCTTTGAAATTTGGTATATAGGTTTCTATAGATGAACTAAATAATATTTATTGAAATTATGATGAAATCTGTAATGTTGAATTTTTGGGTCAATTTTTTCCATTTTTGGTTGAAAAATGTGTTTCTCAAAAAGTACTGGTCTAACAGCTTTGAAATTAGGTATACAGATTTCTATAGATGAACTAAATTTGATCATTTGAAATTATGATTAAATCTGCAAATTTTATTTTTGGGGCAATTGTTGCCATTTTTGGTCAGAAAATTTTATTCTCCAAAAAACTACTCATCAGATAGCTTTGGTTGACATGTTCTTAGGAATGATCCAATGTGATATATTCAAAGTATGATGAAATCTTCGATTGTGTATTTTTGCAGCTATTTTAGCCACTTTTTTCTGGCCACTGCATTGAGCTATCAAAGATTTCCACCTTATTCATCAACATGTGTCAAAAATAGTTATTCTCTACATAAACACAGCGGAGCTATATCGGCCGCTAGGTCGCTTGTTTTGATAGCGTGTCGTATTCATCTTTTCAAAAATAAGTAGCAGATAAGCACTACTTATCTTAGCAAATGGTCACCATCACACTTTGTTAGAAAACACTGCCATATACGGTATGGAATGTTCAATCTACTTAATATAACATATTGAAATGAAAAACAGATGTTTGATATCCATTACCAATATTATCTATTATAAAACATTGATGATAGTATTTGCAAGTAGAAATAAAACAGTGAAAACTAAAGGTCATTAGGTTCATGGAGAAGAAACTTTTATTCCATTTCTTTTGTGCATGTACCGGTAGAGGCAGAATATCTACAAAATGTATGGATATATTTCTTCATTTTATCAGTTCAAAGACTGCTGGTGCCTAACCACTTCTTTTTGAAATTTGTTTTTTCCAAAAGTCCATCTTGGTAATGCTTCTCACCAAAGCTGCTTGACTATGTCATTATAAGTCATCTAAATTAGAATTGTTTTGCATTGTGCTGATGGCATAGTAAACATGATATAATCACAAACAACCATCAGGGACTTAGCCTCTTAGCCTCATCATCAACTTGTACTTTGATAGACACAAAATCAACTTGTAAATCTAAAAGGAGGACAAAGGTACATTTTCTGTTTAAAAAGAAATAAATTGAATAATACCTAAAAATTACGCCACTGCCCCTTCAAGGTATTTTAAGTTGCAGATGTGATCTGTTCGGTGTTTTAATGAAGAACTGTATAAGTCTTTCAGGGGGTACTGTTTTCTTTTTATTAACTACACTCATGAACCAATGATTTTCTTGTAACTAATTCATTCAAGTATTTGGATTGAAGGATAATTACAAATATGTTAAGTTATGTATATAATTAGCGAGCTTTCTTGACAATTTATGACATGGTTCAATCACCTGAGATCAACTTTAAATGAAACTTTGTACACCTGAAAGGATGAAGCACAACACGTACACTTCTCAAAAATGTAATGATTTTGATATCAGACTGTGTTGTGTATGCAAACAATTTATAAATAATTTTTGTTACCTTTTTAAAACCACTCCTGATCAACATATTAAATTTCAATTTATTTTGCTCAGAATATGAGTCATACATAATTTGAAAATGAATTCGGAAAAAAAACCGATGAGGATGTCAGATATCAGCCATCCCATTTTTTACGAAAAGGATCAGAGCAGATTTCAATAATCTCTGAACTCTCTAAGCTCCTAAGCTTGAGTACAATTATCGTAACTCTGGAAAATATTTACGCTACCAATACATAACAGTTGATAAGTTTAATTATGATTCTACATGAATGTCAGTTGTTTAAGATCCACTTAAGCTCTGTCTTTCTTGAGTTTGGTGGCATCATGTTCGTTCATCACCTTAAAATAATGTATTACCAATGCCCTACACTGTTACACAAAACATTCACCCTGCCTGATATAAAAATATTGAGTTCAATGAATATTTGTTTCAATGCAATCTTTAATTTATGTAAACAATTTCTTTAACATTTACTTTTACAGGATTAATTATCATCGATGATTTTTCATTTCACTTGTAGAAAAATTCAATGCCCGTGCATCTTGCTGCTGGGAAAGGACACCTTGATATTGTGAAGTGTTTTATCAAATCTCTTGGTATTGACAAAGAAGTCAAAGGACAGGTATGTAAATAATCATTGATGTCATTGTTTTTTTTTTCAGAATAGTAAAATGCCTTCTGGTAATTTTATTCCAAAATATGACCAACTTAAATATTTGAACACCTAATTTTACTAAACAATCTTAACCTTTTCAAGTCAATGATACCTATATTTTCTGTACATGGAATGCTTAGATTTTGTAAGAAGTTTTGTTTCTTATTTTGTGATATGTAGATAAGAATAACTGTCTGGCTGTCTATCTGCCAGCCTGTCTGTCTGACTGTCTATCTGTCGGCCTGTCTGCATGTACCGATAGTGTGTGTGTGTTTGTGTGTGCGTATTGATAGATCGATGGATGTCCGTCCACTGCAGCTCAATGTATTCATCATGGTGCTGCAAACATCTGGCCTTCAATTAGTCTATGGGTTATGTAAACATGGCCTAAGGCCTCTGAGGATCTCTAATCTGTAGAACAACATTGTGTCTAAAAGCCATTAAGAGAACGATATCAAAGAACTTCATTTCAAGATGCATGTCTTTTGGTCATGTGAATTAAAGGCTGCATCATGATTATATTTTGTGAACCAGTGTTTCCCCAATTACAAAACATTGGTATCCCTATTTTACGAAACATATGTGCAGCTTGAATTTGTTTGAAGCTGGAGGAATCATGACCCAAATAATCTTTTGACTATTATTATGCATACTCCCCTACCACCCCCAGAACTTTCAAAGCCCACCACCCTGAATTCTTCCAGCCACCCTAGGTATTTGTGAATGCAGGCAAAGTATTACACTCTCTTTTGTTTTTTCCAACAAAACATGAATTGGTCAGTTTCATAAAGTTTCAGACGGAAATAGCTTGATATAAGCAGTGGTCTCAGCCTCATCAACAATTGACAGTGATCAACACAGGACTACCGGTATATTGTTATATGACAATAAGTTTAATTTGAAAAGCATTTTTCAATCCCAGCAAGACCTGATAAATTGAAATGTAAAATGTACTTATCTATACGTTACTGATTTTATTATTTGGAACGCAAGTTAAGGATAAATAAGATAATATAAAATTAAAGATACATCGTTCAAGGTGTTGACGGAAACATAACCTTATTTGCTCAAACTAGACATAAATGCAACAGAAAGAGCTGATAATAGTATCAAAACATGATGACTGAAGGAAGTCACAGCAAAATGAACACAACGCCTATTTTTTGGAACAGATATGAGCTATTTCAAGTTTAGCTGTTATGAAAACAAACCAAAGTTACATCTCTCATGAGCTAAATATATGTATGTCTACAGTACATTTAGATCAGACATTTATGCCTCACTTGGATGACATTCTCGTTTTTGTTGAAATGATTAGAATGCAGATGTCTATCACATCAAGACCATTAGTTAACATATTTTAAGTATTCAATATATTTCCTCCCTAAAATCTAGTCTGTGAAATCTGACATACTAACATTACTGCTTTAAGGTGAAGTACTACGAATTACGTCAAAATTAAGTTGTGGTGTCATTTTCTGAAACTTTGCATAAATATTCTTGGACGTTGTGCAAGTGCAAAAATAAAATAAAAAATGGGGGTCACCAAGCTCGTTTCCATGGAAACGGACGTTTAAATGGCGTCGTTAGAAATAAATAAAAATGATATAATTCATCTAAACTAAAGAAAGCAATTATAAAAAAGCTTAGCAAATGAGTTAATTTTAATAAATACCAAGACTTTAGATCCATATCTATCGAATGTATTGTTTTCATGATGTTTGTAAAGAAATTTTTACATAAGTATCGATTACAAAATGACGATATCGAAATTACATCACTAAATAATTTTCAAACTTTTTTCCTGTCGCTTTGAGTGGTGTCATTTCGACCAAACTTGGCGAATAAAATCCTGACATAATACCATTTAGTTTACACTTTTAATAAAAGGGTGTCACCACGCTACTTTTTACAATATCTCCAGGTGAATGGGTAATATGCGCCATGTAAATGGGAGAGAAATGTTAATTTTTCGCTCATATTGAATAAAAACCAGCTTCTAGGGGGTCAAAATATGACAAGGTTATAGGTCACATGTATTTCTAAGAGACTGGGTCAAAAATTAGGTAAAAGCGCAATTTCAACAATGACAGGTGATGTTAAATACATGCGCTACAAAATAACCCATTTGCGGCAGGCTGGAGTTAAATCGCGCAGAAAACGTTCTAAGCGTGTGCGCGTCCGAATTCGCGCCCTTTACCTTAACATATACCTCATGCATTGAACACACATCTATCTGCTTAACTCCCAACTATACCGGTAGATCAATAAAAAAAGTGTCTATTTGTTTAACTTTTCAATTATAGGACAATAAAACACCTCTGATATATGCTGCTGAGGGTGGTCGCAGTGAAGTGGTAAAATATCTTCTTGGTATTGGTGCTGACATTGAAGCTGTTACATCAGTAAGTAATTGACAAGATATCATTGAACATTGAGTTTGTTACCTCTGATATTTCAAGGTAAATTATTAACATTTATAATGATTTCAGATGTTGTGTCAAATTGAAATGTCATATTCACAGGTAAAACCAAACCTATGAATTGTGTTAAATTGTAAAGCCTGGTCATATCAGTCAAATATAAGGGAAATTGTCTACCATTGCAACACCATTGCAGTACGGTAATGTGAATAGCATGACAATCTAAGGGAAATCAATGACAAAGTAATGCCGCATCATGGCAGTTATGTGTGATGCCATCTATGTCAGAATCACAGTGAATCAAACGATTGTCTTTACATGCATCACTTTTAATTGTTAAATAAAATAATAAACTAGTTATGAGATGTTGTAAGGGTCAGAGACAGGGAGTTAATTATGAATTCTAGTAGTAATTAAAATCATAATGACAATATTTGCATATTAATGCTTGTAAATACAAGTTCGAATGTCAAATAAAATATGTAGGCTGTAGTTGACATGTAAGCAAAAAGTTAAATCACACATTTTGACTGGCTATTGATAGATTTGTACTCGAAATTCGGTCTTACGTAGAAAACGGACACATATTTATCCTGGTAAAACTGTGAGTTTTCCGATATTAGAAATATGTTGATTTGGTTAACATTGTGGAACATACTACATTGTGCATTTTGTAAACAAACCTGGTGACTGGTGTAGCCATATTGCATTGTAAGTAGGGCAGACACTGACATCAAAGTTCACATAAATATTTGCCAATTAACTGTTAGTCATTTCAATATTAACCAATTCAGTCGACTTTAGGAAAAGAATTAAAATAATCAAAAACCTGTTGTTTCTATTGTTTATTACAAATCAGACAAATAGTCTTTCCTATGTGTGACACAAATAATCTATGAAAACTTCTGTCATTGAGCTGACAGTTGCTAAGTCTGATAAAATTTTTACAATGCAGATAGCAGTCTTTTGTCTTAAAAATTTGCCTAAACAATTTGACTGTTTCATGATTATAGTAAATAATACTATTATTTCAGTTGTAATATGCTATTGCATTTGGTTCCTGGAGTAGAAAATTGAAATATTTGTCACATGACTTTGTTGACACCAGAAATTGATGACTTAACTTTGCCTAAGGGGACCTCCAGTTATGAATTAATACATTAAAGTATGGTAGAAATAGAGAAAGGAGTTGCCTTGCTTCCTGGCAAGCATAAATTTGTAAATGAAGGCTAAGGGCTTAAAGCCGCAATTTTCAATTTCAGGTTCCCCCATTAGTGGAGTTCTCCTCCTAGTCAAACACTTGGCCAGTACGATGTTTGATTTCTATAACAGTATAAAAAACCCTGTTGTTTCTATTGTGTATTTCAAAACAGAAAAATCATTGCCTTTCCTGAGTGTGGCAAAATAATCTTTCAAAACTTCTGTCATTGAGCTGACAGTTGCTCAGTCTGATAAAGTATTCACATACAGATAGCGATTTTTAAAGTTTCTTAAAAATTTTGCCTGGACAATTTGACTTTTCCATGATTATAGTAAATAATACTATTATTTAAGTTCTTTTATTACATGCCTCATATATCGAACGTCGCGCGCTCCATAGGATTCAATGGTAACTCGTCGATGACGTCGCGGGCCGCATAGTCATCATTGGATAACTTGTTGATGTAAAAATGCTTAAATTTCATGTTTTGCATAGGAAATCCGTGTTTTTGGAAAATTTTGCCGAAAAAAATCGATAAACCGCATAACAGTAGTTTAATTATATCATTGCGCCATTTGATGATGAAAATTGTTCAATTTTGAACTGATTTTCATCTAAGATTGCAATAAGGGATTGGATTACCATTTGCCAATAAATCTAAATATTTTTAGAGAAAACTCTGTAAGAGAGGGATGTAATAAAAACATTATAGCCCAAACAAGGAACTATAATGTACGCTCAGGGCAGGAGACCATTTGCCAGACGTAAGGAGGGCAAATGATCACCTACCCTCGGGCACATAGTCCCATCTTTGGGCGATAATATATCATGTGCTATTGCATTAGGTTCCTTGAGTAAGGGGTTGAAATATTTGTAACATGACTTTGTTAACACCAGAAATTGATTCTTAACTTTGCCTAAGGGAATCTCCAGTTATGAATTGATATATTAAAGTATGGTAGATGTGTGTAAGAGGAGTTGCCATGTACCCTGGCATGCATGAATTTGTAAATGAGGCTGAGGGTTTAACAGAAATTGTAGCCTGAACTGTATCACATACATCTTAACTCATCATTGTAAAACACTCAGTTTTATAGAGAAGGCAATACTTTTAGGATTGCTTTCTACGAATTTTATATCAATGCCTAAAATACTGTCAAAACCGACATTGCTTGGTTCTTTTCATTTTTGATAACTTAAATTTCATTCACAAATTTTGATACTTTTCATTCAACGGACCCTACCTTTCAATTTCAAAGCAAAACTGAGGAAATGTGCTTCTGGATAATTTGCATACTGTCAGTAATATAATCACTGTAAACTTGTCAATATCTCATGAAACACTGGTTTATTTGGAATAATTGATTGAGTTTTGATTAAAACTATGAACACAATGCATATATAGCATTAAGTGTGTCTCTGGCATCCTAACCAAGGATAAGGTGCATTATCAGTGTCCATATGTACCGGTACTCAGCTCCATCTGTTTAATTATTTGTATAAATCTTTGACCATCGTATGTAAATCCACATCCATAATGTAAAGGACATTTACTTAGCATCACATCGCCTTTGCTTGTCCTGCACTGAAATGTACAGTGCACTGATCTGTTTTCAGATAAGTTTACTGATAATATAAGCATTTGTGACATCTTACACACATCAAGGGATTGAACTTTTTCATTAGGGTTTGGGTAAGATGATTATGATGGTAAAATATTTCTGAGTGTTACTTCAATTTTTTTTGTCTGCTTTGGGCAAGGCAAGGTGTTTGGTGAAAAAAACAAACAAATCAGCAAAACACTGCCATATCATATTTACATCATCACTGTGCGTTGAAAATGTGAATTGTTCTGCCCTTTGTGCTATATGCAAAGAGCAACTTAAATTTTCTTTGACTCTCTCAAATGTTGAAAATGGAGAAATACTCATTTTAAGTCTGATACAGGGTTCGTACGCTCCTGGAAAGTCCTGGAAAGTCCTGGAATTTAAAACCACTCCTGGAAAGTCCTGGAAACTCCTGGAAAATCAAAATTTACTCCTGGAAAACTCCTGGAAAATCGCTAGTTACGATCGCACACGGTCGAGAACGGCCTGATCGTAAGGGCGAACGTCAAACAGTATAATTGTCGAACGTCAAAATTGCAAAAATGCGAAAAGATGTTTTGCGACAGGTGGGGAGCCCTCCCGAGACAAAATTTGGAAAGCGTAGTAGTGTTTCTTATAATGTCGTAAAGGGGTACCCTTGTACTAGCGTGGGCGAGACCATGTTGTGTATTCCATTATCCACGGTTTTGCACGCACGTACAGTGACATCGAAGTATGCATGAGTAGGTTGTGGAGGGACCGTGTTGAAATTTAAAGCTTGTTCGGGTCATCAGTCACAGCAATGCCTCCTGCAAAGTGTTTATTCAGCGATCATTGGTTGAAACAGCCCGAGTACATAGGATGGCTTGAGCGGGCGCAAGATAAATTCGCGGCAAGATGCAAACTTTGTGAAAAGACTTTCGATGTATCGAAAAGCCTAGCACTGCGTATGATGCTCCGTGTTCCCGTGGCTCGCCATTCGGTACATTCATGCGAGATATTGCCGGCCTTTGTGCCCTTCACCGTGCATCACCAGCAAACTAATGGTTTTGGACGTCATGCGAACAGTTCTTTTTTGCAGTCTGTGAGCGGTTGAGTGATTCGGGTAGGCATAGATTGGAATCGAGTTGATTTCGGCCGAAAGTAGTTAGAAAAGTAGTTTTTCGTGTGCGGTCCAAATTGGGACCGCATGTCTATGGACCTTAGCAGGGCTGTAGTGGGAGGCTTTATAATGCAGGGAACACATAGCATCATACGCGGGGCTATGAAAAGCCATGCTATAGCTAAAGGAGCAAAACATCGAGCTCTGGTAGGAAAAAAACTAGCTGTGATATCGCAGCGGTACTTGTGGCGTGTATCGAACGCGATCGGGTCATTGAGGTCATCGCCACAGTCCCGCTGCGAGCCAACTCATAGGCTTCGTTGGCAGTTTACGACGACACCGACCGGTATCGTAGATTTAGCTTGCAAATAATGAACTATATTAGCCTTTGAATAAATAAACTTGTATATCTTTATCATTGACTATCTGAGACTCATTCTGTGCGCCTGCTAACTTTCTTGAAGATAAGAACACGTATTTTCGACCATTTTCCCGTGAGCCGTCGACGGTTCTACGATGTTTGCTCGATCGCGCGTACAACGCATTGAATACGTTAGAGGTCAAAAGTTCAAATTCAAGCAGGAACCATCGACGACTCACCGAAAAACGGTCGAAAATACATGTTGTCACGGTCGGGCTCGTTAGCAGGAGTAGAAGATGAGTCTCAGATAGTCAGTGATACAGTAGGTATAATTTTATTTTTTGCATGCTTTATCTATTTTTATTTTTGCGAGCTAAATCTACGATACCGGTCGGTCTCTTCGTAAACTGCCAACGAAGCCTATGCGTTGGCTCGCAGCGGGACTGTGGCGATGACCTCAATGACCCGATCGCGTTCGATACACGCCACAAGTACGCTGCGATATCACAGCTAGAAAAAAACAGGAGCAAGTGAATAAAAAAATTAATGGTTTCTTTGCCCGATCTTCATCAAATGAAAAGTCATCGACTAATTCTAGGCCTTCCCTGAGTTTATCTTTCCTGACACCACACTCGCAACTGTCTCAATCGTCAGCGATGTTATTCAAGATGTTGTCACCGTCAAAAACCTGTCAACTCGTCATTGACTGCATTTGTCAGCAAAATGATGTCTTATGGGCTGAAGTTTTGTGGACAATGAAAACATTAGAAACAATTAGTGTATGATTCTTATTAAAATTGCAAGCTTTATCGTGCAAACACTCCTGGAAAATGGCATTTTTCAACCACAAATACTCCTGGAAAATGGCAAAAAATCTCCTGGAAAGTCCTGGAATTTGATTTACTTGAAGTGTATGAACCCTGCTGATAGTATCAAGAAGAGCCATGTTATAATTTTCTATCGTTGAAAAGTATACAGAACATAACAAATCATGTAACTACCGTTTTCAAAAGAAGAATAAGTTTAATCAGATTTGGATTGGCATTGTCTTTGAAATGCTGCAACCAATGTGTGGTAATATTATTTTAGCACACTTTGTTTATAATTCAAGCCTATCACGTGATCTTTGTATGTATATTTTATTGGCAATTTTGTTACGGCATTGTTTTCAAATATGAACACAGGACATTGCATTTATCATATGACAATAGTATCTCCTCACCTGCTTTTTTGCTGGTTTATATTATATTTTATCTATTATCCATACCCTAGTGTATTTCTCCCTCTCTAACCATGTTTAAGAATGACAATATTTTTGAGAGTGTTGGTTCATTAAAAATTATGCAAGCTCTGGTTTCTTGCAAAGAAAAAAACTGTAACTTCGTTATCTAGGCCTAGTTTATTCAGATTGGTTTTCTCAAACCATATCTAATTTCTGTGAAGTTCATTTGTCTGCACTGCACTGCACTATTTGTAACTCATTTGACAAAAGAAACATTTTTAAGTTGTCGATCTAATACTATACCAAATTATGATGCGAATTGTTATGAATGAAATATGTTTCTATAGAAGTAATTGCCCTGATATGTTAGCTTGTACAAGATTTGTTCTCCTCTTATGTACAATACTCCTCTAATCTTTGCATCAAGAAAAGCCCTTACAGATGTGGAAAGGAATGAGTCTAATGTGTCCTTCGTTGACATACCACGGTTAATTAATGTCTCTAAGATGCGGGCGTTGGCCGATATCCAACTGAGGGAGGGAACTTGGCCGGTTTTCGTCTCTGCTTGGTTGTTCCCATTATCAATTTCGTGGTGTGCGGGCCCCGTCAAGCCGCGATGTTCGGCCTCATCAGTTGCGTCGAGCGAACCGTTTTTTGTGGTAATAAAGTCCGGAATGAGTAATGGTTTACGCTCACCTTTCACAGGACTCTAGTCGTTGGTACGCTTGATGTGCTGGTCTGATATGATGTCCTTGAGCGCGCTGTCACTAGCTCTTCAAGGACAGTCGCTATTTTTGGCCAGGGACTTCGTAGTCACTTCTGGTGCCACCGTCGCACCTGCAGGTTGGTCCAGAGTCTCTGTTCCTGGGGATCCGGAGGAGCCGGGTATGCGCCGAAGTTGGTCCGTGCGTGGCGGAGCATTCCACGTTGACCGATAGGCAATTCAAGAGCGATGATGTCTTCATTGCTGAGGCGTTTGATTACGTCCGTTGATGGGATGGCCTGTGCCGTTAGTATCCTGAATGTGTCTTCCGTAAGGCCAGCTGCCTCGCACCACGCTTGGAAAGTTTGTCCGTGTCTCCCGTTGTTGTAAGTTATGAATGGTTGGTTGGCGGGAACAATAGCTTCTGGACAAAGTACTATGTACGTGCGAACGCTCGAGTGTCAAAGCTAACAATGGAATCCAAGGGTAGCCTCGTTTCCACGATATCCAACACAGCCTCGAACCCGCCCATTTAAATTACAATAAAACAAGTATTATCGCACACTGAAAAATGATTGTTTTCAACTTTGATCGTTGTGATACTTTGTGCTTACAAGTTGGTAATGTTCTACCATTTGTGCATTGAAAGTAAAATACAAATATGAGTTTAACTTGTGAGCTTTAGTAAAATGGCAAACTATTGTGAAAGTATGTTTCACCTCATAAAAGTTTATTAAATTTAATAGATTTGATGATGTGGGATTGTTTATGCCACTTGCGAATATAAATTCATATTAAATCTGAGGTCATATTGTGTGATACTTTCCTCCGTCATAGAAGTTTTAAAAAATGTTTGGCAACATCCAATTGATTAATTACTAATTGACTTATTTCATGACCTGTTTGTAATAAGGGTAGCAGCAGACATTGTTTTTACGTTTTAACTATCATGGAACTCATTTAATCACATACCCAATTAATGAACAAGACTCTATCCTCTCTTTGGGACTTATAATCAAAGTACCCATACAGTGGGGACGGTTCATCAACGATGACTTATTGTTTATCTAAAACTTTGTGGAAGATTGGTATGTGTACATAGAGCAATCATCCAGTATTTGCCTCTTACATGAATGGAGTGCTGTTCCTCTCTGAAGTTACCAAAGAAATGAAATGATTGGCAACTTGCTGACACAGTAATGATATTATTCAAAAGCAGTCAACACTTTCAAAGCAGACTCAATTAGGATTTTGTTTTTGCAAGAAAAAAATGTTAGGCTTGGAAAAATATAAAGAATAAAGACAAATTACCCATTAGGAAAAATTACATCTATGCACCATAGCAGGCAGTGTGTGATACTGATGGCTGCATGAAGTCAAGTGATGCAACTGAAGTTCAATATGTGCATTTTGTAAATGTAAAATAAATAATAAACAAATAATATTTTTAAAAATACAATTATTTCCCACAAATATTTTCATACAAGTACAAATTAGGATACTTCAAAACAATTAACTAGTAAATATGATTAAAAGGAGAGTTGTGAACAAGTTGTATGATTTATTCCCTAACCAATGTCTTTTGCCTTTTTCTGGCTTGTTTGTTTGTCATAGAATACCGGTACAGCATGAAATATCGCTTAAAGTTACTGGAAAATAATCTTTCTACATGACTTTGGAATCTGATTGCTGCCAGTTATGAATGTTCTGTTGTTATGACATAAATGTGTCAGGGAAAACTGAAAATGATCAATTATTTTATTAAATGTTTCATGTGTCTGCATACTAAGCGCCAAGTTTAAATCTTATGACACAAGTAAAATCAGTGGCATTCTTGCCACTGAAACTTAGATTGTTGAATACGCAATGCATAACATGGGAGAATTCAAAGATAAAAAGAATAGGTCAAGATTAGATTCATAAATTTCAGTTATTTTAAGGTAAATGAATTGCTTATATTGACCAACTGAAAACAATATTCGGATATTAATGCTTTTAATAACCAGCGCCAATGTTGAATCAAATATATGAACTATAGATGACATATATAAGCAAAGGATTTACTCACTCATTCTGACTGACTAGGTCTGATTTAGGAAGAAAACTGATGTCTGCAAATTTACCCTGGTAAAACATTTGGCTTCACACATATTGCTATATTTACACTATGTTCCCGGCGACCACAGCAGTCCATTCAATTTCAGGCCACTGTGGACAAAACGGGATGGACGGAGATAACGTGGAAGGACGGAATGGGCAAATGTAACTAGTGTGATTCCGGGTCCAAAATTTTAAAATTGTGATGGTAGGATGAGAAACCTCGTAGGTCATAGTAAAATGAGCTGAATCAAGGAAACGTGACAGAGCAAAGTAGACCGTAACAAAACTTGGAGATTGTCCGTAGTAGGATGGGAAGCAGGGCAATATCACGGTCCTTTCAAGTTTTGCCATGTTCTTCTATGGTTAGTGCGCATTTTGTCACGATTGCTTCAGGGATTCTGCACGTTTTGTCACGGTTCTCACGGCAAGCGAAATAATTCTCACTTTGCAGCAAACAACAGGGACTAGGATGAGGAGCTACCCAACAAACCCGAACAGGAAATGCTGGGGTAGCACAACATAATTCAGATATTAATTACATTACGCAATCTAGGAAGAAAAAGTATGTCCATTGCTTCTATTTCCTCATACACTTCTATATGCCACCAATATAGCAAGACACAAAGATACATTCTTCAAAGTTTACCAATTCGTAGAGAAAAAGTTTGTTTACATGAGTAAACCACTTCCATTTTGTTAGAAATAATCGAAATAATGAGCTTACATAATGCAAATTAACTAATTTGCATGACACTTATTGTTCCAGACTTTAATTATTAACTTTTGAACCTTACTAAATCGTATGGCAAAGAAAATAGTCACTACAATTCAGTTTACATGCCCAACTGTGAGCATTGCATGCATTTTAAAGAAAACATATAGGTAATTTGAATATATGCAAATTTAACCCATTTGCACCACTTAGATTTTCCTATACTTTTTATATGATATTAGTGGGACCTTCCCAAAGCTCATGGTGAAGAAATATTTTATGTTGCAATTAGTCCTAAGTTAAACCCTAAATTGACTGGACTATATAAAGACAATATTTGTAATTAAGGGAAGAGGTCATTCAGAAAGCAAAGTCCCATCTAACATTGATAATGGATAATGTTTGTGGAAAGATTACAATAACCATGGCTGAACTTCATTTTCTCATCATTCGAATGACGACAGATTATGAACATTCTGTGTAGAACAGTAAACATACTGTCATCTTCCCACCTACCACTATGATAAAACAACAGTGAAATGGTTCAATCTGATAATGGTTTGTTCTAAAGTAAATGTTTGATACTAGCAAAGTGCATAGCAGTCCAAACTAAAGTAATACCCATATAAGGAAGATAAAGTATCCTTGACACAAAATATCTTTTAAGATACCAGTTCAACAAAATAAACTTGTTTGCCATCTTGATCCATCATAATGTATTTTTGCTATCTCTCTTGACTCATCAAGAAAATATTTGTTGGCTATTTTTTCTGACCAAAGGGAAATGAGTTGCTTTGTATCTTTGTTTTCAATTATCTTTTTCAACAGATAGAAATGTTCTGGGATAAAAAATAATCACAGTGTGAGAGCATATCATACTTGCATGAGGGGGTTTGTGCCTACTTGTATATTACATTTATAAAGACTTCAATAAAGGCTAGTTCTTATATAGTCGTGCTAGGTATTTCATTTGTGAGAGTTTTTGTCCTTCAGATCTACCAATAATGCCAGTAATCTTTTTAAAGGATATATATTATTTATATTATTGATGGTTCTGAATATATTTTCATAATACATTGTATACACATATCTGTACTTCATGGTTTCATATTTCACTCTGCAGAAAGGTTATACTCCACTGCACTATGCTGCCCAAAAGGGCCGTAAAGATGTTGCAGACATTCTCATTGGTGCCAAGGCAAACATAGAAACTCTGACGGAGGTAAGTGTAACTATATATCTTCTTAAGCAGAAAGACATGTGTGTACTTCCTTGTTTGCCGATTTGTATAGATGCTGACCTTTAGCATGTATTTTTGCAAGTACGTGGTAAACAATTGGGATAACAACAGTATTTTAAGATAAGCTGTAAGATCATGTGTAAAGGTGTGTTAATGAATTGCACATGAAGAAGATCTGTTACATTCAACACAAAACGGCATAATATTGCAGTTATTTAGTCGAAATAGAAAATATCTTCAAATATGTGGTTAAGCATTTGGAATATGAGTGTGATGTGTCAATCTGCATCGTAATGCTCAATATATGCAATCCATTCTTGTCACGTTATACAACTCTCTGTTATTATGGTCTGGAAATTTTGGGGAATATATATCCGACGTACTTAAATTAGATTCTAACAATACAAAAACGCATGGTATGAATCATAAATGTAAAAAGTATTAATGTAAAGAATGTATTTCGTGCAGACCTTTCGTGTAAAAAATGTAAAAAATGTATTAAATGTATTAAATGTAAAGAATGTATTTCGTGCAAGCCCAGCTAGACCTGACCCGACCATAGAATGTATTTCGTGCAGACTTTCGTGACATAATGTAAAAAATGTATTAAATGTAAAGAATGTATTTCGTGCAGACCTTTCGTGTAAAAAATGTAAAAAATGTATTAAATGTAAAGAATGTATTTCGTGCAGACCTTTCGTGACATAAATGTAAAAAATGTATTAAATGTAAAGAATGTATTTCGTGCAGACCTTTCGTGTAAAAATGTAAAAAATGTAAAGAATGTATTTCGTGCAGACCTTTCGTGATAAAATGTAAAAAATGTATTAAATGTATAAATGTAAAGAATGTATTTCGTGCAAGCCCAGCTAGACCCGCCCGACCGACCATAGAATGTATTTCGTGCAGACCTTTCGTGACATAAATGTAAAAAATGTATTAAATGTAAAGAATGTATTTCGTGCAGACCTTTCGTGTAAAAAATGTAAAAAATGTATTAAATGTAAAGAATGTATTTCGTGCAGACCTTTCGTGTAAAAAATGTAAAAAATGTATTAAATGAATTAAATGTAAAGAATGTATTTCGTGCAAGCCCAGCCAAACCCGACGCGACCAAAGAATGTATTTCGTGCAGACCTTTCGTGACATAAATGTAAAAAATGTATTAAATGTAAAGAATGTATTTCGTGCAGACCTTTCGTGTAAAAAATGTAAAATGTATTAAATGTATTAAATGTAAAGAATGTATTTCGTGCAAGCCCAGAAATGTATTAAATGTAAAGAATGTATTTCGTGCAGACCTTTCGTGTAAAAAATGTAAAAAAATGTATTAAATGTATTAAATGTAAAGAATGTATTTCGTGCAGACCTTGCGTGAATTAAATGTAAAAAATGTATTAAATGTATTAAATGTAAAGAATGTATTTCGTGCAAGCCCAGCCAAACCCGACACGACCATAGTAGTCTGTGGCCGACCCGGGCTATCGTTTCAAAAAGTTCTCTGAACTCTCAAGTTTAATCCCAGTCAGCCGAAATGTTGAGTTCCCACCATAAAGAAATAGAAAATCGATAGTTTTACTAACTCAGTTTGTGCGGTTTTGTGAAATAGGCGGAAAAGTTACAAATATATAATATATGCTAATAAGTGTCAAAGGTCATCATCGATGTTAAAGCTTGTGAGCAACAAGCGTTTTCATTGGCGGATTTGTCAATAAGCCAATCACGTAGTCCGATACATACAAATCCAAAATGGCTACCTCCACAAGTAGGGAGTGTGTGTGTCACGTCAGTGACATACAAGACGAGCCGATCAAGGCTTTTACTGACCGCTCTTGGGCAAAATTAATGGAATGCGCGAAGATTTGGAAAAGCTCCGATGGGTTGGAGCAGGAAATTGCACTGCAATTGGATCCTGAAGCAAGAGATCAGACCGGCTATCACCTTGTATGCTATCAGCGTTTCACTAGTAAACGCCGGCTTGCACAGGCAGAGAAACGCAGAGAGAAAGGTAAGCTACGTAAAACGCTTGCCACAAGTGAACCGACGGAACTGAATGATGACAGTGAACAACAAGTGTCTCCCGTAAAACGATACTTAAGGTCAAACCCTAGTTCAAGATCCATTTCTTCAGCCAAGCGGAGAAGTATACACGTACTGCCACCGATGTGTATATTATGCAAGGTGAGAAACGAAGGGTTGACCCGATTTCAAGAAAGAGGTCAAATGAAAGACTTGTCACTTGTGAAACTGACGGACGTACATTACTTAAAGCTGCCGAATTTAGGAAAGACGAGAAACTTCTACTGCAGTTGAGAGGTCAAGACTTGGTCAGTATTGAAGTGAAGTATCACAAATCATGCTATCAAAGTTATGTCAGATGTGTCACTTATTCATACCAGAAGAAAACAGAGGAAGAAAGTGGTATCATGTATGCACCATCCTTCAAAATTTATTTTGTGATGAAGTAGTGCAGAGGAGACTAATAGATATAATGAAGTTGTTCCAATCAACGTGTTGAGAAATATCTTCGTTAAAATGATCAATGACATTGAAGATATTGATGCATCATCATACAAAAAAGTGTATTTAAAAAAGAGACTCAAACGACGATTTGGTGATAAAATCAAGTTTCTTCGACCACACATGCACAAATGTGAACTGGTAATGGCTCACAAAGAATCAGATTCAGATGGCCGGATCCTGAACATTACTCATACAGATTCTGAAAGCGAAGAAGATGAAGCAGAGTCACAGTCACTAACAGCACACTCTAACAGTCAGCAGCATGAAATGCTTGAGATGATTCACTCTGCCATGAATATTCATGCCACTCTAGAGAAAGCTCAAGGTGTTGCAGAGTGGCCTCCTCGGGCAGAAGATCTAACAATCCAGAGAAGTAGAGATATTGTACCCACCAAACTTTTTAATTTCCTGGCATGGTGTACTGGCCTATCACAGGACTTCCATTCACAAGAACGTGTTGATGTCCAAGCTGATGCTGAGAACAAATTGTTATCAATTTGTCAGGACATGATGTTCTTGTCTTCTCAAGGACGGAAACTCACCCCTAAACACTTGTCACTTGGTATGGCAGTTCGTCATGTGACTGGATCTTCATCATTGATAGGATTGCTCAATGGTTTAGGGCACTGTGTTTCACACTCAAAAGTATTAGAGCATGACACAGCACTAGCTATCCAACAACTCCATGGCGATGGTTTGCTACCAGGTTTTTGTCAAGAAGTCTTTACAACATTGGTATGGGATAATAATGATTTTGGTGAAGAGACACTCAGTGGTAAGTACAGCTGATTACTCAGGTCTCAAATATCACTGTGACAGTAGTTCTGCATTTGTTTATGTATTTGGTAATCTGTTACTGTTAATGTTATCTTTTTTTTCAAGTAGATCATAAGTGTTAACAACATCTTCTGATACAATTTCTTTTTCAGGGAAAGGAACAACTCACAATACAAATGGAATTATAATTCAGAGGAGTCTTGGAGATGATACAGATGACAATGACAGCAACCCTTTGATATCAGTAACAGTCACCAAGTCAAAGCAAAGGACGCTTCAAGTTCCACCCACCAATATTATTGAATACCATGGCAGACCACGCCATGGCCCTGCACCGTCAGGTTGTACATTATGAACTATAAAATCATCACAGTCATTGTCTTCAATGGAGGCATGGTCAAACATTATCGTTGTAAGTAGCACAAATAAATGCACAACTCATTTACATATCAAACTTTTACATGCACAGTCCCATACATTCAATGTGTTTTTATAAACCCTTCCCTTCATTAAACAATTTGAAAAGGTGTGTAAACAGTAAACAAGATATTTTGCACATGTCCATCATAGTATCAGTACTCCTGTTTATATCCCCTCTATTTACACATTAAATTTTCCCTGTGTTAAACAACTTAAGATTTAATGCACTGTGACATTCATACTTGCATTTCCCAAGCATTATACAAATAGTGCTGACATATGGGACAAGAACTGTTGTAGTTTTACAATATTGTTACGTCACTACAAATTTACACTGCCCCTAGAGTAAAGCAATATTTTTCAATGTACCTGTAGGTTCTAATGTGGATGAAATTTTCCTGAATCAGGGCAGAGAAAAAGAAATCCCATTGAACAAAGACTTGGCATTCTGGTTATGCAAGACTGTACAGGTTTGTATACTTTGTAACTATATTGAGTATTTTCAGAAAACATGTCAATTGTATGAATTTGATAAATTGTTTTGTATATTTGCCAGTCATACTGTGTTACTTTTATTTTTTACTTTTAAGGTTGAGGGAGAGGAATGTAACCTTTTACCCTCATGGACTGGATTTAATCAGAAACTGTCAGGCAGTGTCACCCCACCTGTCAGCAAAATTGGTTATCTGCCGGTGATTGACGCCAGTCCAACGGACAGGTCTACCGTAAACACAATACTCAGTAGAAGTGTTGACACCGCCAACAAGCTCAGCCTGCAAAGTATTGTTGTCACCATGGATCAAGCAATTTACTCGAAAGCACAAGAGATACGCTGGCAGAATGAAGAGTATACACAACGTCTAATTCTACGTCTTGGAGAGTTTCACACAGCTATGTCATTTCTGTCTACAATAGGAAAGCGCTTCAGAGATGCTGGATTAGAAGATATAATGATAGAATCCGGTATTTTAGCCCAAGGCTCTGCCAATGGTGTTATGAGTGGCCATCATTACAACAGAAGTGTTCGCTGCCATAAACTGGTCGCTGAAGCTATGCACCGTGTCCGCTTCAATGAATTCCTTGACAGCTTGACTGAAGAGGAACATTTAAGAGTGATCACCAGCCTTATCCAACTTCGTGAAAGCTACCCCCATTCGCTAATCGATGAAGTGGAGACAGAAGAAATTAAGCAATTACTACAGAATTACGCAGACCATGTACAGAAGTGCTGTGAAAGTAACATCAATTATGCTTTCTGGAATTCCTACTTGGAAATGGTACAGCTTCTACTCCTCTTCATTCGAGCAACACGTGAGGGGAACTGGCATTTACATCTATCCACACTAAGAAAGATGTTACCGTGGTACTTTGCGTATGGTAGAGTTAACTATTCGCGCTATCTTCCAGTTTATCTGCAAGAAATGTCAGCCTTGCCTCAAACACACCCAAATGTATATGAGAAATTTTGTGAAGGTGAGTTTGCTGTGCAGCGATCTGATGACCATCCATTCTCAATGACGCCATGTGATCAAATTATTGAGCAAACATTCAATCGTGAGTCAAAGACAAAGGGTGGTCTGGTTGGTTTCACACGAAACAAGGGTGCACTCCACCGATGGATTCTCAGTCATCCAGCACGTTCAGCTATTGCAGCAGGTTGCTTCACCCAAGCTGGTAAGACAGACAAGCAGTCAGATCACAAAGACCTGACACAGTCTAGAATGAAGAAAGATGAGTCTGATGTACAAGAGGTGATATCAACCTTGCTGTCGATGGGGTCACCATTTACTGGTGATAGTGATGACCTGCTTGTTCATCTTACAGCTGGTACATTGGCTGGTGAAGAAATCACAACAGATCTCACCACTGCATATTTCAAAGGTGAAGAGGCTTACCAACAATTTAATAAGGAGCGTTTAATACATGGATCAAAGGATTTGTTTGACAAAATGTCAGTCCTGAGGGGTAAGACATTCGCTGATCTTGCTAAGAAAGCAAAGTCCAAAGTTACCATGAGTTCGCTATCACTGAAAGAAAACCGTAATCTTCTTGGGAGGATGCTGGTCATTGCACAGGTGCGACACCTTGATCTTCGTGAGGTCATGACTTATCCCCTCGGCCATGTCCCAGCAATGTTAGCCAACTTTGATGAAACAATGACGAAGACAAACAAGGCTGTCCTGGCTCATCATCTTCAATCCACCTTTCCAGATGCAGTTGTTGACCATAATCTTGAAGGAAAGTGTGCTGTTCTAGTCGATGCCATGGCCTTAATACAGATGCAAAGTAAAGTGCAAGCTACTTTTGGAGAATTCGCAGCCAGCATATTTTACCAGTTAAGAGCAATCGCCTCAAAGTATGGCGCCAAAAGAATAGACTTCGTCATTGATCAGTACACAGAACCATCCATAAAGAATGCAGAAAGAAAACGTCGAGCCACCACTGGTACCTTCAATGAGATTCGCATCACACGTCCATCCCTGAACATGCCAAGGCAATTAAAAAAATTCCTTGCGTCTGGTAAGAATAAGGAATCTCTGCTACTCTTTCTGTTTGAATCATGGAAAGAATATGAATCAGAGTGCCTGCAGGGTATCACCATGTATGTTACCAAGGGTGAGCTTTGCTACAGATTGCGTTCAGCAAATGGTGTCATGGATGTAACTGAAGTACCAGAATTGCAGTGTGACCATGAAGAGGCTGACACAAGACTATTACTTCATGCTGAACACGCATCACACTCTGGGGAGGTAGACAACATTGTCATTCGCAGTCCTGACACAGATGTCTTCATGTTAGCTGTGAGTTGTGCTCATCAATTACAGAGCCAGCTGATATTACATCAAACCAGCAAAAATGGTCAGATAATACACATCAACAAGGTAGTAGAGGCATTGGGAGATGAAACTGCACAAGCTCTGGTTGGTCTTCATGTATTCTCAGGTTGTGACAGTGTAAGTGCTTTCAAAGGCAAGGGTAAGAAGAAGATGGCAAATATGTTGCTGGCTAATGATAACTATACAAGTACATTCAAAGAACTTGGGGCAGCATGGACACTTTCTGATGAACTGTTCACACAAATAGAATCATTTGTGTGTGATGTGTATGGCCAAAATGGGTGCAGTGATGTAAATGAAGCAAGATACAATTGCTTTCGTCTTGGTTCACAAAATGATGGTGCCCTCCCTCCTAACAGAGATAGTCTGAAATTGCATACACAGCGTGCAAACTACCAAACAGCAATCTACAGGCGATGTTTGCAAGCCAAAATGGATGCACCAAGCCACATGGACATGGATGGATAGTGCAAGACTCAAATGTATCAATCCAGTGGATGACACTTCCCACTGCACCAGATTCTGTTATCAACTTTGTGAGCTGTAAATGCAAGAAGTCCGGATGCTCGTCAAGATGTTCTTGTAGAGAAGTGGACCTGCTATGCACAGAGTTGTCAATGTGTTTCATGTTCAAACTCACAGAACGATGAGGAAAATGGACAAGGAGATGACAGTGCTTCAGACATTGACAGTGACAGTGAATGAACTGACAGATTGCGTTTGAAAGATTAAACCACATGTAATATTAATTTTACCGTACAGATTGCGTTTGAAAGATGAAACCACATTCAGTATTAATTTTACTGTCTTAGATGATCTTCAATTAATGTACACTGGTGAAATTCTACGGTCATTATCTGGCAAGTGAAGAGGAAATAAATCTTCATATGAGAAAGCAATGAAAATTTCATATATTTTGCACAGTAAAAAACTCATTGTTAATTTTGTTTACCGGGTATGGGCAAATCCTTCAATAAGCATCACCATAGAATGCATTGGCATGATCATGTAAATTTTTCTAATTGTGCAAGAAAAATCAATTTTTGGTCAAAATACATGTTCATACATACTGTTCTGAAAGAAAATTACCTACTGACAACTTTGAATAGACCATTCAAATATATCTTTCAATTACATAGTACACAATGCATTGGCACATGTATCTTAATTTTGGGGTAAAAACCTAGAAATAAATAGTTTTTAGTACAAAATGATAAACTGTGTCATCAAGATTATATTGCCAGTAAGTAAAGTAGATATTGCAGTAAAAAATATTGGTGATTGAGTTAAAGAAAATGCACCTGTGCTGATATCTGCACTTTTGGGGAAAAAAATTCAAAATTTCAAGTTTTTGGTAAAAAATTAGTTTTTTTGTCAATATTTCACATTCCAAAGAATTATTTGTTGATATCTGGAAAACAATATGCAGAAAAAAAATCATTACATATCAAAGATCACACACTTGAATGGATTTCCCTCCTTTCAGGAAAAACATGCGAAAAAGCATACTTTTTGGTCAAAAATCTCACTTGTAACCGCATATTTTTGGGAAATTTTTTTTTTCTGTGTACACACACTATTAACAAATATTTGAAGCTCATACCAAGTATTTCTAAGACCATAGACAACTCAATGCTATTTCTAGAGCCTTTTTCAAGGTTTGGCCCACAGACTATAACAGAATCATTAAAAGAACATGATGGTGCTGGTTTAGTGTCTTTATTTTACACTATTTTATTTACAAAAAAATGCTGTCCTCTTACTCATTATCTTACTAACTGCTAACATAGGTCTGACATTATAATGCACCTGTTCTATTTGTGACCATGGGGAATAATTTTGTTTTTGTCACTCATGAAATAAATCTGCGGTCGCAGTATACTGCCAGTGTGCATAAATATGTAATTATGTTCTTTCACCCGTTGGAGCTAGTACTTTTTTACGTCCTTGTATCTCTATTCAATGCACAGGACTTAATTCCATTGTATGTAATTAGACAAGGGTTTACGATTCTGAAAGTCTTTGATTCAGTGTGTTGTGACATATGCTAACACCCCCACAACACAGAATCTGAAAGAAGGAAGTTCATTCATATACTCTAATAGCCATCTTTACTGTGTATTTAAAGTGTTTATTGCACCACACACTATGCACTGCAAAGGCTCATCTAACCTTCCCCAGTGCTCGCAATCACTGTAAACATGACAAACACTTCAAAGATATTGAGTCTTTAAGTTCTCAAGGAAGAACTATAATTTGGTTAGCTTTAAAGTGAAGGCCTTTGAAGACATTTCTCATTTTAAAAACACTGTGTTATTCATCTCTACAAAGATAAATAGTGCTTACCTGTTAGCAAAGGGTCACCATCACACTGTTTCCATGGCATGTTCAATCTACTTCCAGTGTCACAACAATCACAGGGAAATTAATGACAAAGTGGTGCCGCATCATGGCAGTTATATGTGATGTCATCTATGTCAGAATCACAGTGAATCAAACAAGTATTTTACATGCATCACTTTTTGTTGGTAAATAAAATAATAAACTAATTATTCATTTATTGTAAGATTGGATTCTATGAAATATAGTATGGGCAAGAGATATAGAATTAATAACAAATTATAGTTGTAAGGAAACATATTTGGGAGACAATGAAACTAACATGATACTCAATAAAATCAAAACAATCAAAAGTTAGCATACCAATTGGAAAGCCTTTTGTTTACAGCATTTGTTCTTAAGAAATTTAACTCTATAGATCTGAAAGATGATGATATTTCAGACAGATCCCAGTTTACGAACTAAAGAAACATTTTAGGGTAAAATTTACCATTATAAGTACATAGTGTGTTCCAATAAATCACGTCTGATAATGGAAAATATTTCAAACAACACGATGAACGATTATTAACAACATTTGAAGTCACTAATTATATGATATCACAATCCTTAGACAATCATAAAACGGTACAAGAGTCTGCAATGCAAAAATCAAATAGATTTCAATTAAATTGTACATCCAAGCTTTTACCATGGCTTTAACATTAATGTTCATCTAAACTGAATCTTTAATCTATTTCATAAATTACACCAGTTTTTTTTTCTTTAAAGCCATTGACTTTAATTTAATAACTATGCTAACAAAGTCCCAAATTACAAGCTGGCACTATATCATCGTCAATAATTTGTCGATTCGATTAAATATTCGCTAATTTCCAGGAGGCTCCAAAGAGTATGGTTACTGCACCCTTTCTGTTAACAAAGCATTTACAGCTTTATCATGAGTTATAGTCCAATAGTGCCCTACATCCTACCACATTGCATTTGATTAATGAGTATCATCAAGTGCATGGATCGTTTCATTTCACAACAGCTTTCAACGCAGATTTTTTTAAGTTTTCTTTTTTTGTTGTTGTTTTTTTTTTTTGAAAGAAAGTTGAATGTTAGGCTCAAAGGAAAATATAAAGAAAAAAATAAAGAAAAATCAAAAAGTACCTGAAAAGGGAAAAATTACAACCACATCAGTGCAACACTGTAGCTGACTATGCTGTGCTGTATAGCAGGCAGTGTGTGATACTGGTGGCTGCATGAAGTCAAGTGTATTTCTGTACATGTAATTAATGATTAATAACCAAACAAACACTGGCATTTGTAAAAATAAAATTGTTTCACTTAACCCTTTGAACCCGGCTCAGACAGAAATGTACGATGACGTCATAGAGTACCAGGGGGTCAGGGTGCAAAGGGTTAAATCGTTTACTTAAGCTCAAATAGGCTCAAATAGCAATAATTTCTCAAAACAATTTACCAAGTTCATATTAATAGTTTAAAGAAAGGAAGTGAATCAGCATATGACTTATTTTCCTAAACCATTGTCCTTGATTGTTATTGCTTTGTCTGTTTGTCTTGAACATAAAATATCACTTCAAATTGGTGGAAATAATCTTCCTACATTACTGTTGAATCTGATTGCTGCCAGATATGATTGTTCTGTTGTTGTGAAACACATTTTTCAGGGGGATATGTTGTAAATGATCAATATTTGCAATAAAGGTGCATGTGTATGCATACTAAGCAACAAGCTTAAATCCTATGACACAAGCAAAATCAGAGGGCATTATATACCACTTAAACTTACTTTGTTGAATACGCAATGTATAGCAGGGAAAGTTCAAAGGTATTAAGAATAGGTCAAGTTTAGATGCATAAATTCCAGTTATTTTAGGTAAATGAAAATGCTTGTATGAGCCTAATGAAAACAATATTCACATATTAATGCTTTTAATAACCAGCTCCAATGTTGAGTCAAATATGTGAACTATAGATGGCATTTAAGCAAAGGGTTTGTTCACTCATTTTGACTGAATACAGCAAGAGTTGCTCTAATATGTGTCTGATTTAGGAAGAAAACTAAAGAATGCAAATTTGTCATAGTAAAACAATGAGTTTCCCACATTAAATGTATGTTGCAAGGTCAACAATTAGGAACATCCTACAGTCTGCATTTTGTAAACAAACCTGCTGACTGCTATAGCCACTTGTATCATTAGTAAGGCAGGCACTGACATCAACAGTACATCGACTGGTAATCATTTAAATGTTAACAAAATTCAGTCAAATTAAAAAATCTACAATCTGCTGTGTCTATCATTTATTTCAACTCAGAGAAATCATCGTCTTCCCTGTGTCTGGCACACATTGCTTTCAAAACATCTGTCATTGAGACAGTTGGTATGTCTGATAAAATATTCACAGTAAAAATAGCTGACTTTGTTTGATTTGAAATTTTGCTCAAACAATTTGACTTTTCCCTAATTAGAGTAAATAATATTAACATTGTCGTTTTAAAATGCAATAACATTGGGTTCATTGAGTAGGAGATTGAATAATTTGTCAAGTGACTTTGTTAAGATCAGAAATTGAACAATTGCCTAAGGGAACATTTGGTTATAAACAAATATGTTTAAGCATGGCAAATGTGTGTAAGAGTAAATTTTGGCAAACCATAAGGTATCATGGATAATTTTAATATTACAACAAAGGATGACCATAATAAGTTGCCTAGCTTATACTGGATACCAAAGCTCCACAAAACACCTTACAAAGCTAGGTTTATCGCAGGATCTTCAAAATGTTCAACAACAGAGTTATCGAAGATACTGACTTCTGTTCTTTGTACTGTTAAACGGGGACTTCAATCATACTGTGATGTTGTCTTTTCTCGGAGTGGTATAAATCAAATGTGGATATTAAAAAATTCGAAGGAACTCTTGGAAAATTTGAAATCAAGATCTGTTTCAAAAATAACATCTATTAAAACTTTCGATTTTTCCACATTGTATACCACAATACCACATGATAAATTGAAAGAACGCTTGAAAAACATCATCAACCAAGCATTTTTCTACAAAAACGGTTCACGCCGTTACAAATATGTGGTATTAGGGTATAATTCTACATATTTTGTTAAAATACAACTAATGCTAAAGTGTTTTACCGAGAAAGACATTATCAGTATGCTTGATTTCCTCATTGACAACATATTTGTTGAATTTGGAGGACACATTTTCCAACAGTGTATAGGAATTCCCATGGGCACTAACTGTGCTCCCTTACTTGCCGACTTATTTCTGTTCTCATACGAGGCAGAATTTATCCAGAACCTTATCAAGCAGAAAAAGGTCTCTGTAGCTCGTACTTTCAACCTAACATTTAGATACATAGACGATGTTATTTCATTGAATAACTCTGAATTCAGTAAATATCTCGCTATGATTTATCCTCCAGAATTGGAGATTAAAGAAACTACAGAAACGGCCTCTTCTGCTTCATATCTGGACATTTTACTTGAATTTGACTCCAATGGTCACCTTTCTACTAGGCTATATGACAAGAGAGATGATTTCAACTTTAGTATAATTAATTTTCCACACCTCATCAGTAATATTCCACTCTCACCTGCTTATGGGTGATACATTTCCCAGCTTATACGATATGCAAGAGCATGCAGTTCATATGGTGATTTTGTAGAGAGACATGGCCATCTCTCTTTCAAACTGTTAAATCAAGGTTACACCAGAGCAAGACTTGTCTCTACATTCAAACGCTTTTTTGGCAGGTATCGCAAGCTGGTAGATAAATACAATATCTCTCTTCGACAAATGATCACTGATGGCATCGGTGACATTGGGCCTTAGTTAGTGACCACTACCTATCTGACTTACAGATTGATATATGGCGGGTGCCACATGTGGGGCAGGATGCGCTTACTATTTTCGAAACACCTGACATCACTTCTTGGTCTTTGGCCAGAGGTCCATATATCTTTCTTTCATGAATTTGACTTTGTTTGTACCGTCTATTTACTGTCTGTTCTGTGCTGTTTTGTGTCTATGTTTACAACTATTGTCTTACAAATTTTGACCTAGTGTTATTGGATTATGGATTGGTATGATTGCGATTATTTTACATGTAGACTTGTAAATGAATGTTCAGGGATTAACAGAAATTGCAGCATGAACTGTATCATGTACATCTAAACTCATCATTTTAAAACACTCAAATTTAGAGAAGGCAATGCCTTTAGGAGTGGTTTCTTGGAATTGTATATCAAAGCCTAAAATACTCTCAAAAACAACTGCTTATTTTCTCGTAATTTTTATAATTTTCATTTCCATACAAACAGACAGACAGACTAATGAGTGCCTTTTGTCATACTAAAAGAGGAGACAATTAAAATACATTTTGTCACTATTTTCAAATATCAAAATAGAAAGCTGGCTGAACTATGAGGAGTGCTTTCCTAGAGTTCAACAAAAATGCCAAATAATATTTTCAACAAATGTAACATTGCCTAATAATGCTTTTTTGATAATATACCCCTTTGAGCGCCAAAGTCAATTTCTGTCACCTTGATTAAATATAACCAATGATTTTTTGTTCAGATTTTGATCCAAAACTGTACCAATGAAAAATGAGGTCCGTTTGGTCTAATATTATCTAAAAAATTACAGAAAAAATCACAAAAAGTGGTAAAATGTTGCACTAAAATTTTGGAGGGAAAAAATTACACTTGTCAAATGGTAAAAAAAAAATAAAACATTCAAAGTTCTTTTGTTTGGTTCTGATGATATTATTCAAAAAGCAAAGTCCCATTTTACATTGGTAATGAATAATGTTGATAGAAAGATTGCAATAACCATTATAATTAATCATAGGCTGAACTTCATTTTTCCATCATTCAAATGATAAGAGATTATGAACATTCTGTGTAGAACAGTAAACATACTGTCATCTTCCCACCCACCACTAAGATGAAACAGCAGTAAAATTGTTCAACCTGATAACTGTCTTTTCTAAAGTTAAATGTTTGATACTAGCAAAGTTCATAGCAATGCTAACTAAAGTAATCACCATATATGAAAGATAAAGTATCCTTGACTCTATTTTTGTGTACTATACCATACTGACAAAACGCCTATGAAGACACTACCTCAACAAAATACACTTGTTTGCCATCTTGATCCATCATAATGTATTTTTGCTATCTCTCTTGACTCATCAAGAAAATGTTTGTAGGCTATTTTTTCTGGCCAAAGGGCAATGAGTTGCTTTGTATCTTTGTTTAGTTTTACAATTATTTTTTTTTCAATAGATAAAATGTTCTTGAATAGAAAATAATCACAATGCAACAGTATATCATTCATTGCACAGGGGGATTGTGCCTAATCAAGTAACATAATATTTTATAATGAGTTCAAAAGACAATAGTTCTATATAATCATGCGACATAATTTCATTTGTGAGAATTTTGTCCATCAGGTATACCAATAATACCAGTGATCTATATTGTTGATGGCTTCTGAATTTATTACCATACTATTGATACAAATACCTGTACTTCATTGTTTTCATATTTCACTCTTCAGAGAGGCTTTACTCCACTGCACATGGCTGCCGAGATGGCCACAAAGATGTTGCAGAGATTCTCATTGGTGCTAAGGCAAACATAGAAGCTCTTACAAAGGTAAGTGTAACTATCTCCTCAAGCAGAAGAGATAAGTGTGGCACTTCCACTGTTTACCGATTTGTATACATACCAACCTTTAGGATGTATTTTTCAAATATGCTGCAAACAATTGTGATAACCTTACCCAGGGTCTCAAATAGAGTATGGTTTACAATATCCAAATAATTAAAGTTGAAATAATACATGAACTATCACAAATTTTGTCATTTTCCTACTACTTTTTTGGATAAATTATTTTCTCTCACAGTCAATGAATCCGCAGTAGAGATAACCACACAATTTTCATTTCTATTGTCTGTGGAAAGAAACCACTGTATTTTAAGATAAGCAGTTATTTAGTCTGAATGGAAAATATCTTAAAATATCACTGGTCAAGCATTTTGAATATGCTTTGATGTTGATCTGCATCGTAGTGTTAAATATATGCATGGACTCACAAGTTGTTGGTTGTATCAAAGCAATATCACTTTAGATCTCTATCACAAGATGGCAGTGTCTTAATGTTCCTGGTCTTGATTCTCATTTTACCCTTTGCCAAGGCATACAACTGTATGTCAGTTTGTTTTGTGATCTAATATGGTCATCAGTACGTAATTTGTCTTTTAATTTTCTGTCCAGAGCCATATGCTTTGAAATTCTAACTTGCAGTTGATCTTAAGAAGGAAAAATCTAGTACAGTTGGCTGCTGTGCATTTATTATGATAAAATGATAGATTCATGTATTCTTTTAGATCTTATCTTAATCTGTGATGAACTTTTAAAATTATCTTTACCATTGTTCACTAATAAACTTAGCATAATATTGACACCAACACAGCATATTGAGAGCTTCTAAAATTCTAATATCAGTACTTGTACTCTCAGTAAAATAAAAAAATATTATCCCTGGGAACGACAACTTTCTGTTCTTCATTAAACGATCTAACTTTTTCTGGTGAGCGCCATTTTGTTCTCTCGTGTTCCTTTTCCACTGGCTCTCGTGGTGAAAGAGACTACATACGAGACTGGTGTCCTCAGGCAATGTCGATCTCGATGTTGAAGTTGATACACCGTATCAACTTAAACATATTTTCGATCACATCACCACTACGCTACCTAGCGGTATGACAACAAACAGACAGTTTGACAAAGCCTGCCGAAGAGGACAGGCGAAACGTTACTAGTTCAGGTTAATGAAAATGTTTGGTCGTGCTAAAATAACATTCAATAATAAAAAAAAATATTGCTATAAAGAAAATGTAATTTAAAAGCATTGAACAATGTGCCATATTTCATAATGGTATCTACATAGTAACATCATTATTGGAACCTAAATCAAAAATTTCAGTTTTTGGCTAGTGACATCTGAAAAGATTTTCCACAAAATGATGACAGACATAGTATTAGTGCAGTACATGAAACTATATTTTAGACAAAATGACAACAATATTATCAAAATAATGCTAGCCTTATATATTAATTATGGATATTATTATTTTGAACAGTATCTCTAGAGAACTAAAGAGTTTCAAAGTATTCTCAGACTGGCAATTGGTTCGATGGAAAGAAACGTTTTTATACCAAAAACAAGGAACAATTCGACAAAATATATAAATGCTAGCTTTGTTGTGAGATCTTGCACACTCAATGATCCAATAATAACTATACATTAAATATTGCTGCATCCCAGCAACATGATTGCCTTTTGTGTAGTTTACCAAAGTGATTATCTTAAAATTGTAAATTTCTGGTATTGCACATGTAAACATTCAAAGGAAAAAGTGCCAGTGTAACTAATGTCAATATTCTAGTTAACCAATATACACTGGGAATTTCAAAGTTCTTGTAAACAATAAAAGATAACTTTAAGCTTGTTTGACGTAAGGTATTGTAACAGAGATTGATACAAAATATGCCATACTATATCTCAGTGTGTATTGAAAGTAATAATATTGTCATAGCTGTGTATACATGTCAAGTTACCATATTGAAATATACAAATAAAAGAGTAGGCAAAGTAATAAACCATTTTTTCTTAGAGTTTCTTAAAAAATTCATTGCTTGTTAATGTTTGAGAGATTTTCATATAATTTCTGAAGAATCATTCAGAGAACCTATTCAATTGCAAAGCAATTGGCAAAGGCTTCCTTAGAAACAGAATTTGAACTAAACAAAAAGTTATTCCCTAAAGATCACAGTTCTGCTCTACTCTACTCTGCTCACTATGTAAACTTTCTTTTGGACTTCCTTACAACATTTCTTTTGAAGTTTATGTGAATGGTTTTATGAATAATTGTGTGCATGGTTCAGTGCATCTTCTATTACAATGCGCTGCAGCTCAGGCACCACATATTACAAATTGCTACAAAATTATGTATGTTCGGTAGTTTACTTACTGAATTTTCCATAGCTGTACCATACATCTGTAAGTTTACATATTTTTAGTGTAGGTTCAGAGACAATGAAGTATTCAGTCTTCAGACTGAGGGTGCAAGGCAGGTGTGTGTATTATCATTTATTGGATATTCAAAATTCTCTGTCATGGCAACATGACTGATTTGCCTTTGGAATCATTCGTAATTGTTCAAATTTATCATGTACAATAATGGATACATGCAGCATGTGATATGTCAACAACCGACTTACACATCACCTGTTCTGATTACCCAATGACCAGTTCATTACTGTAATTGCACAGTTTCTTCCTGTTTCCAAATCTGCACAAAGTCATTTGATGACCAATCAATGGATGATGTGATTTGACCTTTTTTGTATTAGCCAGTCATTGACTTTCTCATGCAGTTATATGATTGGTACTTGTTTAATACGGTGATTTTGCTGCTTCAAGTGAATGAATATGACCATAATATTTCCCAAATCGCTTCTCCACACATCTTGTATATCATAAGTAAGGCAGACACTGACACTAAAGTTAACATTAAATAAATTTTTGTATATGATTTGTTTGATACTGACCCACCTTTCAACCTTACTCTAGTACCTTGAAAAAGCCCAATAAGCTAAACTTAAATTCAAAATTTTTATGTTACACCTCAATCTGATGTTGAATTCCTCCAAAAGTTTAAATTGGAGAAAACTCTCTCAATGTATACAAGTGTACACATAAACTTGATTAACTTAGATGATGCTACAATTTGAATAGCTTTAATGATTTAGGGTAGTTTGTGTGACTTGTAAATATCCACTTTATGTTGAATCTGCCATGGTGTCGTTGAGAGTTACAATCCTTGTGTCATTGAACTTTTGAAGAGAAGTAAACAGTAGTAAATAACAGTCTACTAAGAATACTTGAAAGTGCAGGTGACATCAATTTGCTTCTGTAATGTCTGCAGACTAAAAAAATACAAATGCGCTGGTGTGCACTGGCACTTGGCACTTGTTAATATAGTACAATATTTTAAACCAAGGAAATTGAAGCACAATTACATGGAAATTTTTATGGATAATGCCCATTGACCTTGAACAATGGTGTAAAGTAACACTGCATGAAATCCCAATGATACTTACTGTATTGCATGGACATTAAAAAAATTTTGTACAATGATTTGTATTTTAGCCGAAGAGTGCATATACAGATGAATACAGTCAATATCCATTGCTTGTATCCAGCAAGCCTGTATTTGTGTGGATTCATATGAATTCATGTGTATTATTGTATAATACAGTCAACTCATTAGTGCGAATTTATCTGTATTATTGCGTTTTCATGCAGTGTAAGATCATGGAAGATCATGGATTTTGGTGAATTCACAGTGGCATTGTAGTTTTTTGGACACCGTGGTGCGAAGCACCAAAGGTGTCCTTTGTCGCCAACAATGTCTGTGTGTGTGTCCGTCTGTCCGTCCGTCCGTCCGTCCGTAGACAGATTTGTTCCACTCATAACTTAAGAACCCTTAGGTCCAATGTCATGCAATTTGGTATTTGGTATTATCATGATGAGACTTAGATCTGATTAGATTTTGGTGGTGTGTGCTTATTAATTAATTGCTCATTTGCATATTTTATGACTTTTTTCGTTCACGCAGATATCTCAGAGACGCCTGGAGCGATTTCGTTCAAACTTGGTAAAAGGATAGTACTCTACCTCATACAGATGCACGTTGATTTGTTTCACAATGCGATCAAATTTGGCCGTGTTAGAGGACTTTTTAGTTTTCACCTCCATAGTTTACAGGCAGTCCATAGACTCCCATGTATAAGGAAGTCCATAGACTCCCATGTATAAGGCAGTCCATAGACTCCCATGTATAAGGCAGTCCATAGACTCCCATGTATAAGGCCAAGAAAAATAAAAATTTAGTTTCTCATCGTATTCATATTGCAAAAAGGATGCAGTGACACAGTTTTTAGTCCCCACAGATAAAGTCCAGGGGGCTCATAGATTGGGTCATGTCAGTCCGTTAGTCCATCCATGTGAGTCCATCCGTTCACGCAGATATCTCAGATGCTTTGACAAAATGTCACGTGACCTTTGACCTCGAATATACATATTTGTCCATAACTCAGTAACCACAAGTGCTAAACCTTTCATATATGGTATGATGGGACACCCTATGACGCCACATATTGTACCTCATTAATTATGTGCATATCTAATTTTGAGCAAGCCAATAGAGCTAGAGGTCTGATTTTTGGTATATATGGATAACTTAGCAATACAATTTTTTTGACAAAATGTCATGTGACCTTGGTGACCTTTGACCTCAAATATACATATTTGTCCATAACTCAGTAACCACAAATGCTACACCCTTCATATTTGGTATGATGGGACACCTTATGACGCCACATATTGTACCTCATTAATTATGTGCATATCTAATTTTGAGCGAGCCAATAGAGCTAGAGGTCTGATTTTTGGTATATAGGGATAACTTAGCAATACAATTTTTTGACAAAATGTCACGTGACCTCGATGACCTTTGACCTCAAATATACATATTTGTGCATAACTCAGTAACCACAAGTGCTACACCCTTCATATTTGGTATGATGGGACACCTTATGACGCCACATATTGTTCCTCATTAATTTATGCACATATCTAATTTTGAGCGAGCCAATAGAGCTAGAGGTCTGATTTTTGGTATATAGGGATAACTTAGCAATACAATTTTTTTGACAAAATGTCACGTGACCTCGGTGACCTTTGACCTCAAATATACATATTTGTCCATAACTCAGTAACCACAAGTGCTACACCCTTCATATTTGGTATGATGGGACACCTTATGACGCCACATATTGTACCTCATTAATTATGCACATATCTAATTTTGAGCGAGCCAATAGAGCTAGAGGTCTGATTTTTGGTATATAGGGATAACTTAGCAATACAATTATTTTGACAAAATGTCACGTGACCTCGGTGACCTTTGACCTCAAATATACATATTTGTCCAAAACTCAGTAACCACAAGTGCTACACCCTTCATATTTGGTATGATGGGACACCTTATGACGCCACATATTGTTCCTCATTAATTATGCACATATCTAATTTTGAGCGAGCCAATAGAGCTAGAGGTCTGATTTTTGGTATATAGGGATAACTTAGCAATACAATTTTTTTGACAAAATGTCACGTGACCTCGGTGACCTTTGACCTCAAATATACATATTTGTCCATAACTCAGGAACCACAAGTGCTACACCCTTCATATATGGTATGATGGGACACCTTATGATGCCACATATTGTACCTCATCAATTATGTGCTATCAATTTTGAGCAAGCAATCGTAGGGGGGGGTCGCGCCGCTCAACTAAAATTCCTGAACTGGGGTTGTGCTCATTGAAATACGTATCAAAAAGTGCCATCATGAAGAAGGTGAAGTCGTCGTTCAAGAAGAAAAAAAACGTGTAATAAAATAAAACTATTTACAAACTTTGTGTGTGTTCTTTTCTGTTCTTTAATTTTTATTTTGAGCAATGGTTTTCTCCGCTGAAAAGTCAGCGAAATTTGGTTCAGGCTGGCGCGCGCTAAAAACGGCGCGTTGATTTACGTCGTTGCCGTTACTTTGAGACAAAACCCGGAGGCCGTCTTTCTAGGTAGAAAAATCCTATATGTGTCATTTTATAGACCAGAATTCGACCTATATGATGGTGGTTACGTATCGAAAATCGGCCAAATGACAGCAAAAATACACCAAAATAAAGATTTAAAACTTAATTTTCCTTTTTTTCTTCCGTATGATTCATATTATACGGAGCCAGTTCATAAATATTTGAAATTTCAGCTTTCTAATGATATGAAAATTGTACGGATTCGAGTGAACATGGTCTCCGGAAATTACAAAATACTTTCTGTGACAGAGCGTATATAGCGCAAGCTGTCATGGGGGGTCATCTGAACAATGACGCCGACCCGGCGCTCAAGAGTTTTCTGACCTCATGGAGCTTCTACGGATTCATATGCAAATATTTCAAGTTCTCACAAAGATAAAATTTCGGGAAAGTTTTCAGGTAAGTCTTTTGAAGTTGTTTTTGTGTCGATCTGATTTTTAGTTCGAAATTAGAATGTTCATTCTTTTCTGTACTTGTTGCCATGTTACGATCTTTTTCAGTTTGTTGACGTCGCGTTGTCGATCGAATCGAACGATTTTAAATTCTCCCTACTTGTGGTGGTATGCTGAAGTCGAGTCCCGGGACTTCGATCAGCGTACAAATGATCGTCATACATGTTTGAAAGTTATAAAATGTTCAAATAAATTGTTGTGTCCAATTTCCGTTGTAGCTTTTGTGTGTTCGTCCACTAGACGGCAAAATTTGCGATTCGCGTTTTCCCGTGTACCGTCAATTTGATCCCGGAAGTACGGTAACACAGGTTGCGGTCCGAGCGAGCGTTTCAGAATAGGGAATGTAAAATCTATGTAACTGCGATTTTCGTCATGATTTCACTTTAAAGGAGTTCCAATCGGCAAAAATACTATCGAAGAATTTGAAATTCTCGTTTGCTAAACCGCGAAAATGAAATTTACCGTGACTGAATTATGAATGAGAATGTAAACATGAATGATTGATGAGACGGCCTTGTCGCAATACAGTTTAGGGACCGTGGTTTACATCGTGGACGGTAACATCGCAACTGCAGATTTACTTTCTGGAACTAAATTTCCAGTACCGAGCAGTTCAGTTTACACTTCTTACCGTTTATTAAATTCCGTCGATGTCAGATAAACGTGTACGTAAAGCTACTAAATGTCGGAGCTGGAAGACAGATCAAGTTAGCATGAATCAGCTGAGCGATCTAAAAATAGCTACTGTAGACGTCTGTGCGGAACTTCCGGTTTATACATCCGTGGTGTTGCAATGCGAACGCTCGGTGTTTTTCATTTCTAAATGATAAAATTCAACACTATGAAGCAGTAACGAAATGATCGAGCCGTATTTAATATTTTGCTGACGTAAAATCGAATTCATGACGATCTTGTATCGCTTATAACATGAAGACAGACCATTTGGTCATGCTTGCATTGTGCTTATGCCCTCTGTGGGTCATTGAGTTTTAGTGTTTACTATGTATTGCGTCTATTACTCACTGCTGTACTGATGAATATGAAGTTAGCATTCAGATTTTTTATTTGTAATAGTTATCCTGTTTGTAAATACTACTACTACCACTACTACTAATAATAATAACGATGATGATGATGATGATGAATTGTGATGATGATGATGATGATGATGATGACAACAACAAAAATATTCATTTCTATAAAAAAGTCTGGTAATTTCTGATTATTACCAATCTCTGATGGCATGATGCAATCTACAAAATGACTTCATTTGAAATATAGTAATCATTAAGAGTTTTGAAAGATAAAAATATGATCTATTTTTTATTTTTGCTTTAAGGTCATGACAAAGATAAATCAAGAAAAATATATGTAATTGGAGAAGAGTGTGACCGAAAGGGGATAACAAGAGAGATACTGGAAGGAAATGGTGTTTATGCTGTAGAAAATATAACTGAAATGGTTGTAGCTGAGCTAGAAATTTATAGAGCCAAAGAAAGGGATAGAGTGGAAGAGAATCTGCAATTGGATTGACAATTTGTATGGAGAGAGAAACATCCTTCAACAGTCACTGCGAACTTCTTTCCAGAGTATGATGGCAAAAAGAGACAAAGCAAAAAGAAACCATAATATTGCATGTATAGAGCAGATGAAACAACAAAAATACTGTCTACCAATTAAAAGAGATATGTCATCCAGTGCAAGAAACATGTACTGTACAATAATTTGTTTATTTTATTACACTGTCATACTTCTTGGACAAGTTTCATGTATTTTCAAAAGAACTTCATGATGGCTGACCCAGTAAAGGAACTTTGAAAATCTTCACAGCTTCTTGTTTATTAGCGCAACACACGTGTAGGTCACACAGAATACTGAAAAGAAATACTGTCAGAGCACCATTAACTAATCTTTTAAGGTTTTGTTTCACTATTTTGATTGAGTGTGTGTCAGTTGTTCGATCTTGTTCTACTCCCAAAGCATGTTGACGCAAACACTAATTATCTTATCAGTCAGACACACTGTTATTGTTGACATTTCAATTGTAGTCTCTACTAGAATTCACTTGTAAAAAAAACAACACAGATAACACTCTCACATGATAAATAGATAATGTGAACCTGTGCAACTTACCATGCTTTAGGGAGTAGTTAAAGAATCTACAATAGGTAAAACGGGGAATTCTAAGGCGCGCATGCTTACAGTAACCATTGTACAAACAAACCTATGTGGCCTAAAGTGACCATAGAAATATGTGTATTCCTGTGTACATGCTCACTCACAATGTTTTTTGTTTGTACTCTATCACATGACTTCTTCCACGTTCATTTTCCATGGAACACTACAGTAGTCTGCACACAACATTTTTATTCCAGAGTAGGCCCACTGACACTCACAACAACATATATTCTCTAATTGATATTCAAGCAAAATAACTTAATTGAACATGTTTTTGCTTTTAATATGGATATTTGGAAAGTTTTATGTCAAACCAGTATTTGTTGCCATGGAAACCAATTCATAATATAATGTTTCCATAGAATCATATAATTTGGCATTTTTGACAAATTCTGATACCACCAGTGTAAAGAGCACCCTAAGAAACCTATTTGTGTGGAAAATCTTCTATTTTGGTTTAAATATGAAGAAACTATAAAGAATTTTAAATTGACCAATGGCAAGTCACCATATCCTAAGTTTTCAGCATTTGACCATGGTGGGTTTTATCAATTTTTATGAATTTAACAGTTTTTAACGAGAAAACTGTGTCTCATTGAACAAATTTTATTTTGGAAAGGATAGTATGGAGAAAATTGAATGTAATTTTTATGTTACATCAGAAATTTTAAATTCCCCTCAAAACGAGAGCAGGCCTAAATATGTTAATTTATGCAATTGGCCATTTTTACTACACTTTACTCAAAATAATTCACATTTTTTTCACTTTCAATTGGCGATATCTCGGCCATTTTCTGGGTCAATTTTGATCAAACAAAAAGCTTTCTGTTTCTTTTTGTAAGACTAACAGGAAATACCATTGCAATAATGCACATCTAATTTCATGTGACCCCCCTACCAATAGAGGTAAATATATGATTTTTGTCTATAGTGATAGACTATAGGATAGAAATTTTTTGACAAAATGTCATGTGGACCTCGATAACCTTTTACCTAAAATACACGATTATGTCAATAAATAAGTAACCACAAGTGCTATGTCCTTTATATTTAGTAGGATGGGAGACCTTATGACAACACATGCTTTACCTCGTTAATTATGCCCATATATAATTGTGGGCAAGCCAATAGAGCTAGAGGTCTGAATTTTGGCATATATGGATTAATTAGCAATACAATGTTTTTTTTCAAAATGTCACGTGACCTTGATGACCTTTGACCTTGAATATGCATATACATGCATAACTCAGTAACCACAAGTTCTTTACCCTTCAATTTTGATAGGATAATAGACCTTAAGATGTCACATCTTGTACCTCATTTATTATGCACATATGTATTTCTTGGCTGGCCAATACAGCTAGAGGTCTGATCTTTTTTCCCGATTTAGAACCATAACTTAGACATGCCTCTTGTTTCAAATTGGGAACAATGACATAGACCTATGTGTCCATAGATCTGAACATATACACTCCAGTGATACTTCTTAATGACCTCATTTCCCTGCCCCATCAAGACTAATACTCCTATTACAAGTGGGGACTATGTCATTGTCAATGACTTGTTACCCTATAGCATAACTATGGTAAAAGTTTAGTAAGTTTGGTTAATTAATTCTAATTTGCATATTTAATGAATTTAGTAATAAGACTACCAGTATACTCAAGAACTTCTTAAGCAAATGTGATGGCCATACTTTTATCAGCTTGTAGAAACATCATAGTTAAGAAACAATTATTTTTAAAATAATGCTACACCATGAATACTGTTTTATGTGTGATTATTTTTTTTCAATAAAATAAAAAATGTGTTCAGTGGGTTTTCTCATAGGAGTGTACGTTAGCAGTAAGGGGTTCGTAAAGTTGTGTTTGCGGCGCCATCTAGTGGTCAGAACCAGTAAGGCCTTTCAACCTCGCTCTCATGCATCGAGCAGCCATACTTTCTGTGTGTCGCTACGAGATTCAGTTCCTGCTACGTCTATCTACAGTCACACCAGTGGAGCCAGTACGACATTCGGTAAGAGGTTTATTTTTGTATCCGTATTTAGAGCATGTGTTAACTTTGCGTGTACCGATAATATCTGTGAGTGAATGAGAGTTGAGAAGCTGTGTGCAGAAAGAAACGGCCTCGAAAGTTATCCAAAGCACGTCACTGATAAGTCATGTCAAAACGTGTGGCAACATCTCACCACACATCGAGTATACAATATGGGCCCTAATTATGGTCTAGTTTAAAAAGAGTATCTAAATTTACGAGGGATCGACTGTAATTGTGTTTTCAATATTCACGGAGTTCATTCGAAAAATGTTAGTCGCGTGATGACGACGCCATTGTTTTACAATTAGGGCTTGGGCGTGCATTAAAAACAACCGTTCCCCTGATTTCTACCACACTTGGGATTCTTATAGTGGAAACTGAAAGTTCAACCCCGATTTGCGAGAATTTTTGGTTGTTTTTGGGCATCGTAACTTTTGTGGAGTACGAGTCGGGGGCCCCTGTAAGGTTGTGCCATCACGGACATAGCGGAGTAAGCGAAATGTGGTGTTTACATGGTTCAAACTAGGATATATTTTCATTTTAGCATACCGAGTCTGAAAACAAATGACCCTCCTGCTGTTTCACTTTAGTAAATTACTATATCTTGTATTTTCACTGATATCGTGAAACTTGCCAAAATGTCCCGATAGAACTTGTAGACCACGCCGTTTTCCCGTTAAACACAATTCCCCGAATGGCGTCATTTGTTATGCCCAATCAGATTGAGCGTTCTTCCGCACGCTTTCCAATACATTTGACATTACATAGTACAAGATATCGTAAGACGTAATCGTTGCTATGATTGGCGGAAGCGTTTTCATGCCCTTCGGCATGTCGATAGTAGGGGCCATTAGGTAAATTTTCTCAGTAAACGCAATATCAAGAGAAATACGAGCGTGCGGAAGTGGGGCAAAGAATATGTAAAGACATTTAACACTTCTAAATAAACAACAATTATCAAACGTTTATAACCCATGTGTTGCAAAATGTAACTGGCGCATTTTTCTTTCCGACCATTGTACGGCGGTGCACGGACAGTGGGCTATCGCCACCGGAAATATTCACAATATAGCAAGGCATTTCTGTGTTCAAGATATGACGGTCGATGAATTTCATTCGGTTGTAAAACGAATTTTAAAATTACCCCTCTGTGTCATAGTGTGGCGTTCAAATTATGGCTAAACATTTCAGTTTAAAATGTTGAAAAATAAAGTGTAGTCCACAGTTTGTTTCAACATATGCATATTTATTACTGGTATGTTATTTCATTTCAATAATTTAGCCCATCTTTAGTGTGGTATTTTTTTATTTCTTTAGTCCATATTTGTTTAGCAGTGTTCTAAAATTTCTGAACAATTTGCAAATTATTCTGATGATATTTCAGATGCATATATTTGTGGTGATGATAACATAGTTGGTACTTTGTACAAAGATTGTAAATTTTGTGCAGTCCAGCTGCAATTGAAACATCAACTGATAATGGTGTATTAGTTTCCTATTGGATTTATATGTCAGAATTGCACAAATCTGTGCTGAATTAGAATAATGACACTGATCAAGAATCCCATCTGATTTCAGTTTTACAGTGGCTATTGGGAGAATGTTGTTCGCAGAGGAAATGCATAATGTGCATTGAATGTAAAATCAAAATATTTAATATGAAATTTAAATCATTTTAGTGAATCATAGCTAGACAACCTATCTCTGACATATTTTTCTTTCTTTTGCAGTACTGGTATTCACTGTGTCTTTACTGCAGCTGCTAATTAAAAAAAAGAGCCAAAATAAATCAGAATACACACACTTAGTACACAGACATTTGACAACAACATCCAACAGTGACATTGACAATACATACTAACAAGCAGAGCTTGTTAGTTCTAGAATATACAGAATATTATCTCACATAGTGAGTGTCTGAATATTATTCTGAATTGTATTCCAAAGCACATTCTGAAAGGACTCTTCTGGAATATACAGAATATTATCTCACATAGTGAGTGTCTGAATGTTATTCTGAATTGTATTCCAAAGCACATTCTGAAAGGACTCTTCTGGAATATACAGAATATTATCTCACATAGTGAGTGTCTGAATGTTATTCTGAATTGTATTCTAAAGCACATTCTGAAAGTAACTCTTCTGAAAATTTCACATTCTTTGCCACTGCACCATCTCCCTAATACATACTGATGACCCACGGTGTCCACTCAAGTCTCACTTTGATATTAACACACAGATCTTGTTTACCATCATATTAATGCATATTTGGAATAAAGTAGAGGTCTCAACATTGTTAAACATTCTTGCCTGACTGCATGATAAATCATTGTCAATGACTTGTCTTATATAGAATAGTAGTATTTCCTTCATTGGACATCTGCCTTGCTGATTCAGGAGTCAGAAATAAACTAAACATCTCGGGTCTTATGGTCAGTATAACACTGTTGCAACCTATTAGGGTGAGACTCTAGCAGGTTGTTGCTTTCCTCTTTTTTCTGAGATATTTAATGCTATAAAAGATTGTTGTTTAAAAGAATAAAATTTTGATCATGAATCATTATACATATAGTAAAACTATACTAAAAGTTAAGTGAAATTGCTCAGCCATGTGAATATGTTTGAAAACTTGAATCATGGCTGTCTGATCACTGTCAGATTTGTTCTCTGTATGACTTACTTCAAGAAAGATTGACTATATACACATACTTTTCCGGATTTTATACAATGCATCGATACCAATAGAGTGCCAGAATAGTAGACTGTAATGAGGAAAACCAATATCATGGTAATACTCAGACAATTAAGTCTGATCCATTGAAGACTGATTGCTAATAATAGGTAAGCAAGAAAAATATCACTGGGTAAAAATCCTATAATACAGGCCAATACAGGCACGAGTTTAGCCTGTATATAGGCCACTACAGGCATGTATTTAGCCGTATTTTAAGGTAAATACATGTAAATGAACTGCAATACAGAGTATACAAGAAACACAGAACAGGCCCTGTATTTTTGCCTGTATTACCTGTATATGCACTCGTACAAATGCATTGTAAATACAGGTAAATAAAGGTTAATACAGATTATAAATACAATCCGTATCAATCATGTATTTGCTTTGAATTTGTATGGTTTAAATTCATCTATATTCATTCCTTAATTTGAGATGTACTTCCATGGCTTTAATTTACCATGTATTATGCCTAGATTTGCCATGAATTTCTTAGCCCCAAAGGAACCTGAGTGAACCATTTGGCTAAATGGCTTGACGCATTGCAGAATTGAACATTGACAAGGCATGTGTAGACTTATCTTGCCAAAAGCCTTGAGACAGAAACGAACATATATAACATAAAAGTGATAACTGATTGTCAAACTGCTGAAAGCGAAACACAATCTGTCATTTTAGGAATGGAGCTAGTTTCAGATAAATGGAGCTAATTTCAGATAAGTGCCAGGTTGTAATATGAAAATAGCTGGAAGAGGAATGAACTGCTCTCGTGAATGGAGAGTTGCCGAAAGAAATTAGAAAAAGCTTAAGTATGATTGTAGTGAGTGATTTGATCTATGAAATTTGTCGAGTAACAATTTTTCAAAAGTTTGTTTTAGATATATAGCATTTAATTTAGATTGATTTTTAATTCAACCTTAAATCCAAAAGGTTTACAATAGATCGGAAGTTGATGGTTGGTGTTTTCTGCCTTGGATATAAATATCGCTCGTGCATATATGTCGTGAACTGGTCAAAATCTCGTGTACTGTCGCTGGGTGTGCTTTATTGCTTAAATATACAACACATGAGAAATGAAAAGACTCAGATGATTCGACCAATGTTTAATTAGTTTTAATTGTGCATTTGACACGCCTACATTGGTAGCACTTTGATTAACACTTTCACATATGATACGTCTTACAGTAGCAGCATTGTTTGTGCGTATACTTAAAGTTACGTGTGCAATACATGCTGCTAATGTGTTTTGTAAAGTGTACATACTGAAATTTTCATATCTCTACCATACATCTGTAAGGTTGCATTGTGTTAGTGTACCGGTATGTTCAGAGACAATATTAGACTACGTATAGTTTTCAGATTAAGGGTACAAGAGGTGTGTGTATCACTCAGTGGATAAAGGAAATGCTCTCTCATGCAAGATGACGTTGGAACTGTTTATACTCTCATGATTGATCAATGCACAATAATAGACATATGTAGCAAGCAACAACATGGCCTGTTCTCATAACTTAATTATTACCAGCAAATTACGATGATCATGCAGCTTCTTACTACATCCAGGTCTGCACAAGATGACCCATCAAGGACTGATGTGAACTTATCATTTTTTATTAGCCAGTCAGTAATGTTGATTCAGTACATGGGTTCATGCTATAGGTGTTACTATAATCTATAAAGCCTTTACAGTGTGATATGCCAATCTCCTGCCAATAACTTGAGGAATAGTCCACCTGTAATAGCTTTATAGAGGTTTGTACTTTAATATGCCAGAGAAGCCTTTCTCATTATTTTTGCACAAAAAGTATGTTTGTTGACTCTACATGAAACATTAAAATCAGGCAATAGAGAGCCTCAATACCTGACTTTGTTGCAATATTGATTGGTTCCTCCAAGCATACTTGGAGAAATGCAAAGATGATTAACTTTCATTGTCATAATGCATTGGCTAGGGGGTCTTAAGTCTTGTCAACAACTAAGATATAAATGTACCTGTCATTAAGTACCAGGGATTTACTATTGAGACTCCAATAATTAAGGCATAGTGTATGTCATAAAAATGAGAGTGTGTGTGTGTGTGGTGTGTGTGTGTGTGTGTGTGATTTTTTGCTCACGTGTTCACACACGTGAGCATATGGTTTAGCCATGTCTGTCTGTGTGTGTCTGTGTGTGTGTGTGTCCGTGTGTCTGTATCCCCATTATCTCAAAAACGGCTGAACGTATTTCAGTCAAATTTGGTAGACATCTTCAGAATTCAAATGGCTAGAACTGAAAGGTTTTGGTGGGCGTGGCTTGCATATTAGTGAAGTTATCACAGTTTTAATTTTTCTGATACATGGTAGTCTATGGGAAGCATGATGACCATGGTTTCTGGACATCTCGACCCCTAACCAATTCGACTCCAGTCAACTCGACCCGCTACCAACCTAACCCTGGAATTGGTATATAGGGATAACTTAGCATAACAATTTTTTTGACAAAATGTCATGTGACCACGATGACCTTTGACCTTGAATATACATATATGTCCATAACTCAGTAACCACAAGTGCTACACGCATCATATTTGGTATGATGGGAGACCTTATGAAACCACATCCTGTAGCAATACAATTTTTCTTTGACAAAATGTCATGTGACCTCGATGACCTTTGACCTTGAATATACGTATATGTCCATAACTCAGTAACTACAAGTGCTACACCCTTCATATTTGGTATGATGGAGACCTTATGACACCACATCCTGTATCATTAATTATGCACATATCTAATTCTGAGTGCAGCCAATAGAGCTAGAGGTCTGATTTTTGGTATATAGGGATAACTTAGCAATACAATTTTTTTGACAAAATGTCATGTGACCTCGATGACCTTTGACCTTGAATATACGTATATGTCCATAACTCAGTAACCACAAATGCTACACGCCTTATATTGGTATGATTGGAGACCTTATGACATCACATCCTGTACCTCATTAATTATGTGCATATCTAATTCTGAGCCAGCCAATAGAGCTAGAGGTCTGATATTTGGTACACTGGCATAAGTATTTGATAGAAGTTTTATGCAAAACTACCAGGTTGAAAGGATGACTTTTAGTACCATTTTAACAAATGTGCCAATTATTCATTAGGTAGGTGCAGATCTAATTTTTCTTTTGCTCTAATGCTGCCACTTGTGTCGAAACCCGGTCATCGCTGCTTGCAGCTATATTTTATTAGGGTTTCGAGACCACGGGTCCGAAACCCTCTAGTAATCGTTCCTTTTTTATTATTATTATTATTATTTGCTCACGTGTTTACACACGTGAGCATATGTCGCAGCGATGTCTGTCTGTCTGTCTGTCTGTCTGTCTGTCTGTCTGTTGGTCCGATATCTCAAAAACGGCTGATCAGATCAGAATCAAATCTGGTACATAGATTCAGTTAGCAAATGGCAAGAACTGATTAGTTTTTGGTGGGTGTGACTTGCATACTTTTTGCTCATTTGCATAATTAATGATTTTAGAAAAATGGATATACATTAAAAATGACTGCACACAATTTGATGAGATTTGCTACAAATGTTGTCACACAAAATATATCAGCAGTTGGGACCATTAAGGGGTGACATGAAAGATAGTTGCTAATTTGCATATTTTATGAGTTTTCCTTATTAGGGATATATTTCTGATTTTACTCGATCAAATCGACCAAACTTGGTATGTATATTAAAGATACTATGATTTTAACATTATTGAAAGTCATTGAACAGTTTTACTTCAGCCAATTCCGAATTTGCATATTTAATAAACTTTCCCAATTAGGGGTACATATCTGAATTAACTTGATTGTAGTTGTTGAAACTTGCTATATACATCAAAGATACTGTGATATAACATTATTGAAAATCAAAAGACATTTTTACTTCAGTCAATTCCTAATTTGCATATTAAATAAATTTTCATAATTAGGGATATTTATCTGAATTGACTTGATCAAAATTGATGAAACTTGCTATGTACATTAAAGACACTATAATACAATATTATTGAAAGTCATTAAGCATTTTCTCTTCAGCCAATTCCTAATTTGCATATTTAATGAACTTTCCTAATTAGGGATATATATCTGAATCAACTTGACCAAAGTTGACAAAACTTGCTACATATAATGCAGATACCATGATACAACATTATTGAAAATCATTGAGCATTTTTACTTAAGCCAATTCCTAATTTACATATTTAATGAACTTTGCTTATTATGGATCTATACTGGGATTTACTTGATCAAAGTTGGCAAAATATGCTATGTACATTGATGATTATACCAGGTTAAAACAATATCAAAAGTCATTTCACATTGTCATGTCAGCTAATTTATAATTTGCATGTCTAATGAGCTTTCACAGCTCAGCATCTATGGTTTGAAGGACTTGGCCAACGGTAATTACACTTGCTATATAAAGTGGTGATACAATGACAGCAGTAAAAGAACTTTAATATTTTTATTCCAGCTAATTACATATTTGTATACTTCATGACCTAATCGACGGTGATAATTATTGTTCATTATGTTGGTCATAATACTTTCAATGAATTTGCAAACATGTGGCAAAGTTCAAGTTTACACATAACTGCAATATATAATGAAACACGTGAGCATTTTCATTCATATCTGGTTAGAGCCAATACAATTATTTATTTGGCAGTGAAGGCCTCTTACAAGGTGTAAATATTACCTTTTGTTAAACAAAATCTCATTCATTACTTTAAAAATGATCAATGCTTATTTATAAGCAATGGTCACCATCACAGCATTTCAGAAAACGCTGTCGTATATGACAAATGTTGGCAACCAATTTTCACCTCATAAGTTCTTCGTCTCACAAAGAGAATATTTTATTTAAATTTTTGTTCATTATGTAGAGGCAGAATATCGACTAATTATATGGCTGTATTTCTCCATTATTTTCAGTTCAAATAATGCTTGTAGTATAAACAATCTTTTTCAAATTTTCTCACCACTTTCATCTTACAGAGTATAACTTCTTAATTATGTCACAAGTGGTGTAAATGGGGAGAAAATGTTGACTGCAAATAAATAAACAAATCATTTCTGATAATTGTTTTGCATAGTGCTGGAGGCTTTGTAAAGACATGCAAGTGATCATGCTACAACCAGTGATTAAATTTCATCTCTGATTGACACAAAGAAATTTATAAATCTTAATTAGGAGAAAAAATGTATATTTTCTGTTTAAACAGAAGAGTATGAATAATGTTTAAAAATTACACTACTGCCACTTTAAGGTATTTTAATTTTCAGCAGTGACATTTGATGGTCTTTCAGGGTGGTAGAGTTTTCCGTGTTTTTTTTACACACTTAAATTGATGACTTTTTTGTAACGAAATAACTCAAGTCAATATAGGATAAGGAGACAATATTTGTAAGCAAATGGCAAATAAATGGTTTTTATGTTTTTTGTTTATGTAACTCAATAGATTTCTTTATAACTTGTGTCATGGGTCATTAACCCAAGGTCACTTGTTAAATCAGTAATTATGCACTTCTCAATAGTAATTATAGTGCTTTTGGTAGCTGAATCAGACTGTATATTGTAACCAACAATTTTATATTTAAGGTTTTCTTTTACAATTCAAAACCAATGCAATCTATAAATTTTAAATGGTGGTCGTTATAAGAGTCGTTCATAATTTAAAGATCAAATCAAATCGTCATCAATGAGGATCAGCTATCCCATTTGTGTAAATTAAATAAATAACAGTTAAGAGATTCTTAAAATTACAGTGTCAGAGCAGAATAATTATTAATGGATCATAACTGCAGTCATAGTTTTAGAAGTTTTCAAATATTCAATGGAACAATACATTGATTCTAATAACATTTACATAAGCAAGCACAAATAGTTGCCAGGTTTAATTTCGTTTCTGTTTATGTAGATTGAGTTTCTAAATTGTATCTGTATTAACTAGCATGGAATCATGCCATTTTTGTAATGTAATCTCTTATTACAAATGCTTTGCATCATTAAACATTGGATGTACAAAGTTTAATGTAGAGATTCAAAGCAAATTGTAAATATACAAGGCTAAACAATCCGTTTAACAGTTACTTTCAAATGAATAACACTTCAATATCGACTTCTCATTTCACCGTGCAGGATGATAACATGCCAGTGCATCTTGCTTGTTGCGAAAGGACACCTTGATATTGTGAATATTTCATTGAAGTTCTCGGTATGACAAAGAAATCAAGAGAAAGGTATGTATACTTTCATCAAGTTAATCAATTTGAAGAATGGAACAAAATTGGGGGAATTTTACCCCAAATGTGATCCAGCTTTGAGATTTGATCACCTTTAACTTATACAAAGCAACCTTTACAATGTTTGTCAATTGAATTAATTTTCATTTTGTTGTACCTAAAATGTTTATAATTCTTCTTAAGAATTGTACCACCTTTGTTGTTGTACTTAAATGAGAATAGGAGCTAGCGTTATCAATAGCTTTCCCTCCCAGTTTCAAAATGCTTGAATTGCTTACTGTTTATATCAAGCTAAGTCACTTAGCTTGATATAGACAGTAATATCCATAGTAATAGACATAGATCAACAGGGATTTTATAATTGACTTTTTTCAATTTCAATAACAGTTTTCAAGTCTAAATTGAAAGCATGAGAAACACGAATACTAATATACATATCCATGGCCTACTTGCAAGAGGCATATCCACTTTTTCAACAAACTGAGTCAGAGGGGAATAACTTGAATTTGTTTGTAGTTCAGGATTATTGGCTAATGAATGTCAATAATTATGAAATTATCACTATGTTAATTGAAAAATTGTAGAGTTATAGCCTGCCTTGCACCAGCATTTTGAGCAAAAAGGGAAGTACCTCATGATAAGTTACGCTCTTTATACGGTAGGGCAATAACTCATCATATGTTACATCCTGGATGCAACGGTCGATTTTCTTTTTTTTTATTATTGAATAATCATGCTTATCATAATCTACATCAGAATAGAATTTCGCATGCGATAGAAAAGCCGTACAGAATGCCCATTCAGTAACACATAGAGTTTCCAGGCGCCCCATTCCCTGCGACTATATCTACGCATTGACTGTTGAACGGTTTCAAGGGACTCATTGGACGAGTGCCAGAACATGTCTTGCTCGCGATCTGTACGTATGTGTGTAGTGCACACACAATATCCAGAACAAGCAGAAGCACATCTGAAAGTAGCATCTTCCACAATGCACTATAAATCAGAAGAAAAATTGTTGACATAATTGTACAAAACGGTCATTACTCTGACAATTTTATACCCGATCACAAATGTAAAATGCATGTTAATAAGGTTATTATGAAAACACTGCAAAGGATGCACTTGGACACTGGCGCTGCGCATCGCCCTCAGCCTCGCGTCAGGCAATACGTGCGCCAATGTCCTTGTGCATACTTTGTGTATTTTCGTAATAACCTCATAATAGCATCCTCATCATGAGATGTTTTTTTGCATTTTGATGTTTTTACCTTTTGCCCATGCAAAACAGGCATACGTGTTGCGTCTCAGTGCACTGACTTTCTCATGCAAAAGGGGCGGAACTCAAGTTAAGTCTAGTGGCAGCATGAGTTACATTGACTTTTTTCCACAAAATGTTCAAAACAATGCATTTGACAATTCTGATAAATTACATCAAAAACTCACTTTAGACCTAAGCGTGAGTTACACCCGTCTTGCACTGGCCATCGACATGTAGCTCTTTTTCAAGCTGGAGTTGTATGTCTCTTTTCACAACTGTCCAGCTGCTTTCTGATACGCTGACGTGCAGTGACTTTCTCGAGCAAACTGGACATAACTCAAGTTACGTCCTATGGCAACATGAGTTACATTGACTTTTTTGCTCAAAACTGTCACAAAAGGTTGCATTTGACAAATCTGAACAAAAATATTATATTTTTACCAAAACCTAGTTCGAGTTACGCTCCTCTTGTCGCTGAGCCATCGATATGATCTATATAGTCACTGTGTTTAATATTGGGAATGCAAGTTGATCGATAATTGGGATCAAATTAGAAATACTGCACTAAAGACTTAAAAGAAATAACCACAGTTTGACAAAATGAGACTGAAAGAAGGGGACAATAGTCAAATCATGGTGCTGCAGTAAGTCATAGCAAAACTAACAAGGGGCATATTTTTCTTCAAGCAAAAGCAAAGCTTTTAAAGTTCAGCTTTTATGAAATCAAACCCAAGTTCTCTTATGACTGAATATACAAATAACACTATTGGAACTACTTTGGGATAATTGGATGGTGAAGTAATGTCTTTTTAATCAGCAAATGTAATTTCATCTGCTTTTCTTTTTACATTACGCACTTGTTTTTATGAGTACTTTGTAACATTGCTACATTCAGACATAGGCACCTAACACTTTTGAGAAATTTCAAAAAATAGGAAATCCAATTATCCCAAGTTAGTTCCAATCGTGATTAAATATCTTATTTACCTTAAGATACAACATAATTGTTTACTCAATCGTATTCTATTCTTGATTAAACGGGGATCAAAGTATTACTATCAAAGAAATGATAAGAACACCTATATACTGTCTTTCAGATATGTCTTGTTTCAATATAAGCCATTAAGCCATTAAGCCCCATCTGCATTGCAGAAGTCAAAGTATCCATATACAAGTTAGGACTGTGTCATCGATGATGACATGTTAAATGGGGAATATTATTTGAGTGATAATTAAAATGAAGAAATTAGAGATACCGCATTCGAAGTTTTGACAGAAACAGAATCTTGTTTTGAAAGCTTGACAAAATGCAAATGATAGAGCTAACAGTATATCAAATTTTGATGCAGGAAGGCATTATACCAAACTGCAATGGATATACTTATTAAAACAAATATGAGCTGTTTCAAATTCAGCTCTTATGAAATATACAAACTATGCAGAAGTGTGCCACACTAAAGACCATAATTTTACTAATTGTAATTATTGAATAATATTTCCTCCCTAGATCAAGTTTGTGAAACTCTGTTATACAGTCAATGGTGCATTGACATACAAGTATACCTCATACTTTTGACACACATCTATCTGTGTAACTCTTCAATTATAGGCGAATAAAACACCCCTGTTACATGCTGTTGAGGGTGGTCACAGTGAAGTGGTGAAATATCTACTTGGTGTCGGTGCTGATATTGAAGCTGTTACATCAGTAAGTGTTTGACAAGATATTCATTGAACATGGAATTTGTTACTCATGACACATTTTATTTGCAAAGTTTAAAATTTATGCTGATCATTATTTATGTTGTGTCAAATTACAATGTAACAATAACAAGTAAAATAAAATCATATCAGTTAAGTGTTAATTCGAATAGCCCAGTCGTATTTGTCAAGTATTGTAAGGGGCATTGTCAGCTGTTGATAGCAATATAACAAAACTTAGTATACCTATTTCAGAGCCATTTATTTGCAGTGTTAATATTCTTAAGACACTTGACATTTTACGATTTAAAAGGCTACAATATTTCAGAAAGATCCCTAAGTTTACAAGCTACAAGCGTCTGAAAATAAAACATTACTTAAACAGCAGGGCGAAAGGATATTAATAAATTGAAGTCATGATTTGACATCAAAATTGTTAGACATAATTTAGAAGATATTCAAATTTATGAGCGTGACAAATACTTCATGAAGAAGCTGCAATTATTTTTGTGGTGGGTCCCTGGGATACCAATGATGTAACACTTATTCCAATTGATTGTGCAAGAGCCATTGACAAACGATGCTCTTTCAATGTGCATGTTGCTCAAAGTAGACGTTTGACAGCGAATTTATGCCAACTCTTGACAAATTTATCTGTAATTTCTTGTCGAACTTTTTGCAATGCATCCAACTTTCTACTTCTGAACCAAACGAAGGCTTACAACAAATATTGGCAAATACTGTAACCCATGAAAATTCTGGTTGGTTTTCTAACTTCCGACTGCCACGTCATAGTCATGTAAAATTGGTTTTAATGTGTCAAAATCACAGTCTAAAGGCTGGGGGAGGTCCAGCGCCATGGGCACACAATATGTGTCGATAGAACTCCCTGTATTTTAATGCTTGATCCAGTGTTGTTGTTGTGCGCATCCTTTTATGCAGCATCACACATGTACCCTTTTCTCGTGCCTCTGAAGGTGGACAGCTATTTCTCTATGCTGGAGAGCTGAAATGGTCTAGCCATCGCTATAAATAGGTTCTTGGGGACCCGGGGTCCACAACCCTGTGAACAGTCTGGTCTCCCAAAATTTATTTTGATGCCACATTATTAAAGCGCTTGATGGATTTGCAGCCATATTTTCTGTCATTTGTGTGTCAAAACATAGAATAATAATAATATTGATAATAATAATTAAATAAAGAATTATATAATTATCATAATACAATTAATAATACGTCGATTTCTATGAAAATTTTAGCATAGCGGTATTTTTGGTCAAAAAAAAAAAAAAATGTCTGTTTTGATGCCCCATGTTTCGATGGCAACCATTTTAGCGGTTAAAAATATCCATCTTTGGCAAATTTTATTGAAAGTGGCTTACAATGCAACAAAACACTCAAAACATTTTTTTAGGGATTATAATAAACAAGGTGATCTTTATGATCTTAGTGCCCTTTTTCGAAAACCCCACCAAACAGGGCTTGATCACTCCAAAAATTACAAAAAAAAGGCATCTGGGGTTGAGAAACTCAAATACAATATTCATCACTGTGTCATCTGTTTCAATGGCAACCATTTTGGGGTTCAAATATCATTTATTGCGAAATGCCTTTGAAAATTGCTTAGAATGGAACAAAACTGTCGAAAAGGGGGTTTGATGGGTTGCAACGATCAAACCTGGTCTTTATGCTCATGCAGCCTGTTTCAATGGCAACAATTTAGTGGCCAGAAATATGAGTTTTTCAACAACCCAACCAAAACATTTTGATCACTCCAAATATTAAACAACAAGAGCATCTCAGGATGAAAGGTTATATCCACTACTATGCCACTTGTAATAATAATAATAATAATAATAATAATAATTAACAACTTAATTTCAACTCAATAGCCTTGATAGGTATATGTTTTTTTTTCACAAGGGTCGAGCACAAATAAAACTTACACACAGAAGACAAAGTACAAGTGTAAAGCTCTCTTGTAGAGATTTTCTCCCTCATATGGCCGAAAATGAGATTTGAGGGGATGTCATACTTTTAATTAATTATTTATAGAAGTTGAATGAGACCAATCAAGTAGGAGATATCCTATGGTGTGATCTTGGTTATCTAATGAAAATCTTAAGACCTAAGAAAATTTAGTATAGTTATGTAAGTTTAGAAAAGGTATATAAGTTTGTCTTAAATTGTGCTAAAATCAACTTTTTGTGTGTCAGCTTCAGTTACTGAAAACATCACGATCCAGGCTTGTACCTAACTACGAGTGTGACACACAGGGTTACCAACAACATTGCAACACAGACAGTTTTAATGTAAAAGTGTCGAAAAAGCTTTGTCGATAAAATTGTAACAAGCGTGTTTAAAACTCTAAACTTCCACAACGTCTTATTGACCGTACGGTTTTAATTAACATACTGTTTTCAGTTATTTTTCGAAATACTATCAACCTGTGATGTTCACGATAAATAATCTCTGAATCTTAACTCCAAGCAGTGTTTCACTTTCTACATTTTCAATATCTTTGTCACCGATGTGAAGGTTCAGCTTTGGACTATCCAAGTGCGACCTTTTTTCCTTGTGGTGACCAACATGCATTTGTTTTTCTCAGTGTTCGGGCACAATTTGTTATATAAACACCACTCATTAACATATGCAAGGTCACTGTTTAGTTTACATTCTAATTCGACTGTGGTCTTAGACGACGTGTGCATCGAAGTGTCATCAGCAAACACCTCTACTTCACATTAAATATGTAGAGCATACCATTCATGTAAATAGAAAAGCAGCGGACCCAGAATTGACCCTTGGGATACGCAAACTGACAATGAAACACATTCTGGATTTCGATCTGATGAAACACACACTACTCTCAATTGGCAAGATATATGACTTGAAGAAACTTATCGCATTATCTCAAACGCCATTAAATGGTATGGTTAACAAGATCAAACACTTTTTTAAGTCTATAAATATTACAACAACTAATTGTTTTTTGTGGATTTTAGAACACTAGGACTCAAGAAACGAGTAAGAGTAGACTGGAATGGGGAAAAGCTCTTACCCAGATTTTTTGCCATGAAGGATATTATAAATTTTGCAAATAAATAAATATTTATGGTAATGATAAATGATCATTGATATGTCGCTCCTAGTCTTTGTATAGAACTGGTAAAATACTCTCTGGTTCACAATTACTAGTGTCACTTATACTCCCACCTTTATGTTATGGGACACCTTAGCATGTTTCCATAGCTCGGAAACGTACCGATCGGAACAAAACCATTTGAAATACCTGTTATAGATGGAGATATGACATGTAAATCCTGCTCTAAGAATTTTACCTGCAACCCACCAAACCAGCAGCCTGCTTTGATATCAAGTGATTAAATTGTCTTTCAATGAACTTATGGTTTCTTCTGGATACAGACATATGATGGAGAATTTTTGGTTCATTGATACAAGGTCTTTTAGTTTGTCAAGAAAGGAATTTTTTTAAATCTATATTTAAACTCGATAACTCCATAGGTGAAACACCTCTTTTCATGGAGGTCAAATACTTCTAATACCAATAACTCACAACCCCAAATGGAGCACAGAGGAGTAAAGTGTCTTGCTCAAGGGCACAACGCCAAGCTAGAGTCTCAAATTCACCGTCATCCAACAGTGAATCCGCTACTCTGGATCTACTGGGATTTGAACCGAGGCTCGAATTCAGCATCCTCGATAGTGAGTCTGTTACCCTAACCACTGGTCCACGGTGCCTCCTAGAATTTGATTCTTTGTTGCTTTTGGTCACAATTATTTATCAACGACTGATGAAAACCAATCATTACGACCATTTAGCAATGGAACATGGGTTAATTTACCATTGATAATCATATTCAGAAGTATCGAGGACTACCCAGTTCCAGTAGATGGTTCCATAAGCCCCTAATTGCACACCAACCATTTTCTAACATTGACCGATAATAAATGCATTTAGGCTGAAAAACAAACGATTCAACTCTATTTCTCCAGTATTTAAATTTTCAAAGTTTTTTCTTTTAATATTTGATCAAGTTTCGAAAGACATGGAAAATGACTGCGGACTTGTTACAAGACTCATCAAGTTGCCAAAACAGAAGCCTAGCCTAGTTTAGAAATCGATGTTAATAGGCAATGTCATAGTGATGTTAGTTTTTGGCAAACAGTGGGTGAGATTGTTAAACACTTGCCTAGCCATCAGCTTATCAGAGAGACTGTAAACTATCTGTTACACCAGGTACTTCCAATTATCACCTTTGCCTGAATATGATGGATATGATGTATGTGTTCGAACAATTCAAACCTAGCTTATAACCAGGATTTTTGCAATGGCCGAGGTACTGTGGTCAGGCTGACAGCTCTTTTAGGCGTGAGCATCATGTATTTAGTACAAGTGCTCACACTAGACAAAAAATAAGGGGAAAGTCTGGCAAATAAATTATAGTCTCTAAGCACAGCAGCAGAATTTGGTGTTTTTAGTGAAGTTTCGTAAGTTAGAACCTTCTACTGTTTGTAGCTTTATGGCTTTTTGGTTGGCAGTGATGTAGATAATAGCCGGTCACTGGTACGTCGCACGGCCGGGTTACACGCAGCTTGCAACGGAAAAAAAACTTGTGAATTTGAAAAACAAATCTTCACCCATTCGTAAGCTTATTTTCCAGTGTAATTTTGGCTATTTCGAACAAATCACAGAAAGGGTGAAGAAATTTTGAGTAAAACTGATTTAAAACATACGATCCCCAGTTTAGAGTTTGGTATGCAATGGCATGACCCGATTTGGCGCAGGTTGCATATCCGATGACCTCGGATAGGTAACTTCGGAAACATCAACAACTGTTTATATTATGCAAATGAAATGTGACTGAGACGTAGTGGGAAAGTTGTCCGTAGTTCCATAGATGTGCATGCATATTTGAATACCATATACACTGCTGCTTTTACGATATGTAAGCCAGAAACTTCAACAAAATGGTAACTAGCCAAGTATTTTGAAATACATTGGTAAAGAAAGTTAAATGACCTGATGAGTCCCCAGGACAGCTGTGCAGGGCGTGACTGCCATCGTCGATGAGTGTGGATGAGTAGACAACACAATGTTGTGTAGCCAGTGACAGTGGTAACGATGTAATCGTCCATGCCAGTCAGCTCAACTGATTTGAATCAACTAATATAAACAATGATCAAACCAGTCACAATGCCAAAGGTAGTCTTCAAAACACGAGAGAAAAGATTTGTTTCGATGTCTGAAGGAAAAAATGAAATTTTGAATTGCCTTCAAAGCAACATGTGAAGACTCTCAATCATCATACCTTTTAGAGGACCACATTCAAACAGTTTTTCTTCAAGACCTCAATCACTCCAAAGAGAATAATGTTCCTTTGCGTGTTCATTACATGTATTTATCTTGTTGTATGTTGTTGTGTATGTGTTGTGTATGATCAGGCTACATAACGGTGATTTTATTGATAAGTCAGTAGGCTTTGATAGTTGTGCTCAGCATCAAGATCGCTCAAGCTGAAATTTGAATTTGTGGATTCATGATTGACTGCATTAACATTTAGAACCTAAGTAAAATGGACATTCTAAATAGGCCGTGGGCTAGAGGGGGTCTACGTGCACCCCCCCCCCCACAGGATAACAAACCTGTATTTTTCAGAACCTTGGGATCCCTAGAATACGAAATGGAATTTTAACAGAAAAATATAGGGATGGAATAGCTGTTATGGTCATGTTTGAAAGGTACCGCAAAATCACGATTTTCCAAGCCAAATGCATTTTCGTCAAATCTGTCTTCTTGTAAGTCATGTGCTGAGCTCATTTTTTAACATAACCTCACTTGTTTGGTATCATTAGAAAGGGGTTTATACTTCTTTAAGATGACATATTGTACTATGCAATATCTTCTACAGTTTTTGTCAAATATAACAAAAACTTACCCCTTACCCCAAAGTTTACATTGAAAATTTCAGTCATAGCTAAAACCAAATTCTACAAATTTTTTAGCTAGAAACAAAATCTCTGGCCATTTTTGCTATTAAATCTGTTTTATTTAATACAGGGACATGTCAGAAATATGAAATAGACTTTTAACAGAAAAAATATTAGGACTCTACACTGTAGCGGTCATATTTTGAAGGGTACTGCAAAATATCAGTGTTGCAGATTTGCATGCATTTTTGTTAAATTTTGCTTCTTATAAGTTATCTGCTGAGCTTGTTTTTGAATATAACCTGGCTTGTTAGGTATCATTAGAAAGATAATTTACTAATCTTTAAAATGACATATTGTAACATGTAATATCTTGCTATAGTATTCATGAAATATGACCAAAACTTACCCCATACCCAAAATTTACATTGAAAATTGCAGTCATAGCTAAAATCAAATTCTACATTTCTTTACCTAGACATATAAACTCAGGCATTTATTTTATGAAATCTATTTCATTCGGTAATGGGTCATGTCAAAAATATAAAATAGACTTTTAACAGAAAAAGATTGGATTCTGTAGTTGTAACAGTCAGATTTTGAAGGGTACAGCAAAATCTCAGTATTCCTGACTTGCGTGCATTTTTGTTGAATCTATCGTCTTGTAAGTCAGCTGCTGAGCTTCTTATAGAATATAATGTAAGCTGTGAGGTATCATTAGTAAGATTATTTACTAGTCTTTAAAAAGACATATTGTAACATGCAATATCTTGTACAGATTTTATGAAATATGACCAAAACTTACCTCATACCCCAAAATTTACATCGAAAACTACTGTCATAGCTAATATCAAATTCAAGCAGTTTTTTTACGCAGACATAAAAAATTAGGCAATTTTTTGTATGAAATCTGTTTTATTTTGTACTTGGCCATATCAGAAATATGAAATGAACTTTTAACAGAAAAAGTATTGGGATTCTATAGCTGTAACAGCTGTATTTTTAAGGGTACAGCAAAGTCTCAGTATTCCTGATTCGTATGCGTTTTTGTTAAATCTGTCATCTTATAAGTAGTCTACTGAGATTGTTATTGATTATAGCCGGGTTTGTTTAGTATCATTGGAAAGGTAATTAACTGTATTTACAATGAAATATTGTAACAGGCAATATCTTGTATAGTTTTCATGGAATATGACCAAAACGTACCCATACCCCAAGGTTTATATTGAAAGTACTGTCATAGATAACGTGATCAAATTCCGTGAATTTTTAGCTAGACATGATAAAAATAGCTCTGTTTCGGTATTAAATCTGTTGTATATGGTACTGGGTCATGTCAGAAATGTGAAATAGACTTTTAACAGAAAAAATATTTGGACTGTTATAGTTGTAACAGCCATATTTTGAAGAGGAAATGAAAATCGCAGTACCGCAAACAGGCACCTTTTTTGTTAAATTCTTCTTCTTGTAAGTCATCTGCTGAACTTATTTTGTGACACAACCTGGCTTGTGAGGTATCATTAGTAGGGAAATTTATTCTTCTTTAAGATGACATATTGTAATATACAATGTCATTCATAGTTTTCCTGGAATATGGTCAAACTTTACCCCATACCCAAAAAGTTCAAATCGCAAATTACAGCTTATCTTAAATTCTACCATTTTTTGCTGCACATAATACAAAAAGCAATTCTTATTTAAAATCTGATTTATTTGTTACAAAAGTATGTTACAAGTATAAACTTTTAACGGGAAGATGATACAATTTAGTAGCCACTTGGATCATTTTTGGAGGGGGAACCCAATATTGCAAATGTATGTGTTTCGGCAAATTTGCCCTGATACCTGGGTACCCTTCCAAATATGATCCAAAAGGCTACAAAATCATATTATGTTCCTGTTAAAAGTTAATTTCATATTTGTAACATACTTTTCTAACAAAAACACAGATTTCGTAGATTGCATACAAGCATTGCCTTTTGTATATAAAGTTAATAAATTGTAAAAAAGGTCGAGTTTCAGATTTGCAGTAATTTGCTGTGTAAACCTTGGGGTATGGGGTAAGCTTTGGTCCTATTTCATGAAATCTAAACAAGACATTGCATATTACAATATGTCATTTTAAAGACAAGTAAATTACCTTTCTATTGATACCTAACAAGCCAGGTTATGTCAAAAATCAAGCTCAGCAGATGACTTATAAGAAGACAGATTTAACAAAAAAGCAAGCGAGTTTTCAATACTGTGATTTTGCAAGACCCTTGAAAATATGACTGTTACAGCTGTAGATTCCCAATATTTTTTCTGTTACAAGTCTATTTCATATTTCTGACATGTCCCTGTACAAATAAATAGATTTAATAGCAAAAAGGGCCAGATTTTTTGTGTCCAACCCTTACGAAAATTTAAGGCTTGCGGCGAACACTTCTGGTAAAGTCTTCATAATTGCCTGGTAAGTTTACCACAACAAATTGTGGTAAACTTACGCATAGGTTGAGATTTTCGCATGTTGATGGATTTTGCGGCGCACATATTGTGGTATGCTTACCACGACACTCATCCATGTTCTGGTATGTTTGCCACAAAAGTTGAGGCTTTGCAGAAATTTTTTTGCGGTATACTTGCCGCGAACAGGTCTTGTGGTATACATACCAATACTGAATCCTACATTATTGCCACTTCCGCAGCATACCACCCTACACCCTTTGGAAACATAGCATTCATTCCCCTGCTAGCTTTCACATCTTTTCACACCCGTTTCACATTACAGCTGTCACTACTCATATCAATTTTCTGACATATTCACACACAAAAGAAAAACTTACCACTTTTTCTCCATTGAATTCCTACCTTACATTTATTGCAGATGAAATGCTAAGAAATAATACAAAACAATGGAAATCACAAATGCATCAACAGTTCTTTCACATTATTTCTCCTTATCCTGCGCATTTTCAGTAGAGTTGGCTTCTCGAAGCACTCGTCCAAGGGCTACCGATCTCTTGCAAGTTCCACATCGAGAATTGAATGCAGCTGTTATTTCCGGCCCTTTCATGCATAGTGTCGATAATCCAAACACTGAAAATAAAATAGAAAAATGTATTTATAAGTTATCTGCTACACAATTTCAGGCAGTTTGGTCATAATTAGTGTTCAGTCAAATTCCATATTACATCAACAGGGTCCATACACTCAAAGTCACTTAAAATTCAAGGATCTTCTCAGCAGTTTTACAAGACTTTAGGTCCAAGTACACATTTTCTTTGGGATACCATTTTACGAAGTTTTATGTATCAATTTACAAATATTTTTTTGATTCTTAAAAAAAATTGTACTTGGATTTCAAGAAAAATGCAGATCCTGAGGTAAATGTGCATATTGAAAATATGAACCAGAGAAGGTATGAAGCATTGAACTTACGCTGTATAGCTTCTACCAAAGGTGCTTTCTCCGTGTTGTTGAATGATGAAGAATTCTTTCCAGCTAAATCTTCTGGCTAAAACAAACCATCCATCAACTTCTTTATTGTGAAGGGTTTACTTTTATCTTTCACTTTCCCAAGGAAGGCCATTAACCATGAATGGGGAACAGCTACTTTCGATCCAGCTAGCCGGTCATAATGTCTTGGCAAGTTCTCCTCATTCTCTGTAGACTGCAGAATGACCTAAGCCAACAACAGAACATGAAAAAGATGGCATATCAGTAGAACAGTCAGCAGTATGGTACAGCATGTGATAGCAACTTTATTTGGGATAACTTCAAAGTTTTTTTCTGTTTAGTCTTTGTCAAGAAATTTCAAACAGTTACAATACTTATACTCACATAGTCAGCCTTGGTAATCTGGATACCTCTTTTTGGAACATAGTGGGCTTGTGAGGTTGACATTGTAGAGTTACTATCAGCATTCTTCTTTTTCTCAGCATCTGTCACATCACAAAAATCCAACAGTAATTATAGTTACAAATCAAAAGAAGTTAGTAGTATTTAAAGGAAGTACAGAAATAGGATCACAATCGACTACATGAAACCAGGTGTTTATATAAAAATTAACAGTCAAGGTAACAAAGTTTTGAAAACAGCAGATTCGGAGTGTACTCGAATGCTAATGAACAAATATCTCATGCTATTAAAACTACTGAAATTCCACAGATGAATTACACTTCAGGTTGTACCTAGAGAAAAAATATTGGAAAAGCAAATGTTGAGGGGCAAGCTGATGGCGTGGGGTTACATGAAGTGATATTAGACTACAGCATATTAGTTGTGTAAATTATACCAGTATTAATAAAGAGTACATACCATACAATTTTCTAAGCTTATTGTGACTGTCCCTCAGAGTTTCAAGATCCCGAGAAACCCTTTGATACTTCAACTCAGCAGGACAGTTTTCATTACAGCAGCCAGGAGGGGGTGGTGCATTGTCACTTTCTGGACTACTAGGGTAGCCGCTATCATTGAGAGTAGTAATTGCAGCAGATATTTGTGCTGATAAATCACTTGAATGTGCGGTAGGTGCAGAGCCATTGCTGCTATTGTTCAAAGACAGCAAGGAATTTGGTGCAGAACCATTTTCAATGTCAGAATGCTTCCTTGCCAATGGTGTGAAGCTGTTATGTGTGAAGTTATTTTCAGGTGGGTGAAAATTAAATGGTTGCAAGTTAGTGAAAGTTTCCCCGGAGATGGACATACTGGTATTACTATTAGTATTACCATGATTACTGCTATTGTTTACACCAATAGAAGTTTGTGGGACATTTGGATTGGCAAAACCATAGGGTCGGTACATTTGTGGGGACCAACCATAATATGGCAAGGGAAGAGAATTGCCAGATGCATGAGTTTGTGTGTTAGACAGAGTGTCATGCTGCTTGGTGGATGAAAGCATGCTATTAGCATTAGGCATATCTTTGACATAAGGATGTCTGAATGAATGCATACCATGCTGGTGCTGAATGGATGACGGGTCATTAGCTTGCTTGTCGCCATCGTCCGCTCGCACAGCTCGTTAGCAAAATAGGAGTCTCCACTAACCACGCCGTGTGGGATACCCCCACTATTTTGCGTTAAGGTGGCTTGCTGGTAAGAAAAAATGAAATCAGGATTTTTCTGAAACTTTGTACAGATGTCAAGCTGGGGTAGATATGTTAAATAGTAAAATAAAAAATATGGTCCCCATGCAAATTTTGGAGATATGGCGCCCTCTATATTGTCCCGCGAAAACATTTAGCTGAAATTGGTTTAAATGTTGTATTATTCGATTAACTAGTGTTATTGAATAATAAACTGAAATAAAGTAAAACAATTTCCCAGATTTTATACAACACAAGTCCCTGTATTGTAATATATTAGTTTTGTGGTCTACTTTTGAAAATATCAGAAAATATAGCAACGTTTCCATGAATAGTGCTTTTATAAAAAGAGCAAAGTTTGGCCAAATTTTGATATTTTCATTACAAATGTCATGATCTGAAATCTACGTTTTCTTTAAACTCTCGTAAATAAAGCTCAACAATATACAGATTTCCAATCAAATGAAAAAATTGGGGGTCACCACACAATTTTTTAAGATATGGGCATTTTAATACAAAAAAATGCTACACTGAAGCGCCCTCTAGCGACAGATCCCTGTTTAGTTTGATATATTCGAAACTTTTTAATAGGTATTAAATAAATTTTGGTTCACTTAGGCCTAAATACTGCAAATAATCCCACATTTGTCACACTTAAAACGGGCCTGTTACACAGAGTTTGCTATCTTGGTGTGAACTGTTTTGACAAACCAGATTTGAAAGTCGCACCGCAAAGTAATTGTTTGCTATATCGCGACAAAAAGACCACTTCCGGAAAGAACGCTCGCGGAAAGAACGTTCGTACGCTTGCGCAGATACGATGCGCAGTACGAATATTCGCGTTACCCGCAAGCTACGTTAAGGAGTTTGATGGAATAGAAAATCAGGCGGACCAATCAGAGCACGCGTTACACTCAAAGAGAAAACCACGCCTACCTTCCAAACGCCGACCACCGCACTATTTGTGCACACAGCAGCTTTTCTCTCGATTTACTTCTGGTTTACTAGACTTGGTTCAAGTGCGTGATTGTGAACATGTGAGTTGTGTGAACGTCTGGAATGCAATGATCTGTGTTCTGTTTTCATGTGAAATGTGTGAGTAGGATTATGTGAACGCGTTGAGTGGGGTGAACGCGATACAGGGGAGTTATAACAAACTAACTCACTGCTGCTATAGCTGCACAGACTAAATAAAAACGCGTTCGATCGCTACGAAAATCTGACCTGGGCTGCCAAATTTTACACGAGGAACTTTTACAAATCATTTTATTTTTTGAAAATTCACCGACTTGAACCAAGTCTCTGGTTTACCTTCGTCCTGTGACACCCCAATGGCTCAAACGGAGATATAGGAGTGGGAAGGCAATCTTGCCCGAGTTTAATACAGGATTTGATTGTCATGCATTACATGGAGAAATGATACTGCGTGGTGGAGATAAAGTTACGGGCGATTTTCTCGTGTTTCAGAGAGGTGGCGAAAAGTTCCGTTTCAGTGATCGTGGGTTACGAAATGTATGGCAACGCTTTGTATCGTGTGAAGCGTTAGATATCTCCAAAAGAAAAAAAATCGACGAATAAATATGGCGATATATAGTGCAGAAGATGACTTTGAAAAAAAACTGACGCTTGTAGTCTATGAAAAATTCACCGATGAGTAAGCTTATATTGCTTGCTGACGCTTGTAGTCAATGAAAAATTCACCGATGGGTATATTGCTTGCTGTGATGAATAGGTCAATTTGTTTTGAACAACACCCAAACAAAATCCGGTTCTTCAGTTTGATTTCCAGTTCTAGCATATTTCACAAAGTCCTAGTCCATGTTTTCAAGCCATGCTTCTAGTGTTTTCTCCCGCGGCAATGTTCTGTTCGGGTAAATCCTGTTCATCGTCTCACAATGTTTACAATTTTCCAAAGATATGAACAACAAATAGCTGCCGGCCGCGCCAGTTGACAGGACCACAATGTCTGAACAACGTCTGAGTAATGGGTTTATCGTGAAATTTTGAGGTCAAAATTGGAGGAGTGGTTTAACAGATTTACTTCGGCGAGTAGAACTTTCTATTTCGCGCCACGATCTTTTGAGTTTGGCGGGTTGATGTTTTCACCTTACAAGTTGAGTCGACAGCTGGGAATATCTTGCGGTACGACGAGCTGGCGGCTGGGCCTCTGTTTTGACGTTTTGAACACATCAGTGATTTCAGCAGTAGATTTCAGTAGCATGAAATGTAAACACATACTTGTAAATGTAAAACACATGGATGTAAAAAATAGACGGATACAGGACAGCCCTATAATCCCTTTCACACCTATTGTTATTTCTTTGTCTACGCTGGTCTTTGAAGTTGTGGCATGGTTGCCGCGATCAGGACGGCTCAGACACACCCACTTCACTCACAATATCGTGTACATCAAATTATTGTTGCCAAATTCATAAAAAAAACTTTCAAACTTGTGAAATTGCTTGTGTTAAATGCCCAGACTGAACAGAGCTCAAACAAACCAAAGACTGAGAAAATCGACGCATATTTGACCAAGTTATGACTATTCTTTGGAACCGACTTGGATAAAGTCCCCTGATCGTAAAATTACTCTAACTTACAAAGTATCTAACCGCGGAGTCTGATTTTTTCTAATTAGAAGGTTCAAGGTATGAACGCTTAAAAAATGTTTGTCCTAAGTGCTAGTTCGCCTGGCCGTTGAAGTTATCGTATTCTAAAGTTGGGCTATATTTGCGGTACGCCGATAGTTCGTCCCCATAGGATTGCGTGCAAATGCGTTCATCGTTCAGGCCATGGTTCACCCGTTTGAAGTCACGTTTCCAGACGTTCAAAGACACTGCTGAAAGAACTGTTACGCCAAAACTAAAGTCATTTATATAGACTTTCCGGTCTGGTCATGTTTATCGATCAGAGTACCTGGCCGAAAATTCCCTGGTGATTTTTTTGCCGAAGTTCAGTGCGTCGCGTCACCATTCTGCACGGGTTGACGCATTGTTCAAGAAGTGAAAGGTTATTACACATGCGCAGTTCTTGTTATACCGTGTTCACAGGAGACAGAAAGTGAGCTAGGAGCTATGTAGTCGATTGTTTTCCTCCTCGATGAGCTGCATATCATCGTTAAGATAGAAAAAGGTCGTAGTATTGCTACAACAACATTACTGGCACAAAGACGCTATTTTTACGCTGTCTGTTGGTAATGCACGGAAAGACTCGACGTTTACCGATGACAACCCGAAGGCACGCTATGAATAAAATAACACGCTAATCCCGTTACGGGATTACGAGATAACGAATCGGCGGCAACTATCCCTTGAACAAAGGATCAAAGGATGTCCTGTATCCTTCTATTTTTTACATCCATGGTAACACCGAGGAAAAAGTGGGAAAAGACCTATACTACTACATTCGTAGTACCGATTATCTGATGGCTATTTACTGGTCACATACAGTCGTGTGGTGGCGCTTTAAAACACGATTTAGGGGTCTATCAGCCAAGGTCTGATTTCGGGAAGCATCCAGCTGCCCGGAGCGGAGACCTTGGCAAGCGAAGATGGCTTGTCGCTAGTGCAAGGGAGAGAGGAGGTTGCAGACTTTGGAGTGGACACGGCGGGTTGGTATCGGGATGGATTTGGCATGGGTGTGATGCATTGGGGAGATGCATTAACACTACTCTGATAGGATGGGGGATATTCAGCGGAATTATTCATGCTTGGCTGTGCATTTATTCTGGGAGGATTGGGTACCGAAGCATGCAATGGATTGGAATCACCTTGATCAGTACTTACTGGAGAGTGCAATGAGGCAAGTTTCTGTGCTTCAAGAAAAGCAGCCTCAATCCTTGCATTTGCCTGAGCTTTTTTCTGCTCTTTAGCCTCTGTAAAAAGATGAAAAAATTAATAACAAGTTGGAATAGCAAAATATTGTAATTGAATAAAATTCTGTAAAGAATAAAAATTTATACATGTACTTATTGGCCCCCTCATACCTAAACACTGTGTAATCTTGACACTTTCCCCGAGGAAGCACATCAAACATAACTTTGAAAGTGTTTTAATCAGGGTTAGCATTTGTTAAGTATGAAGTATGTCCTACATAAAAAGGAGAGATTGGGGAGGGGCACTAAGGAAGACAAGTCTTTATAAATATCACATATATTTCACAAAAAATACAGTAGTGTATGCAAACAAACGACTGTCAGCACTTTCTACCATTCTCCATTCCCTTTTTTGTTGTTGTTAGACTGCGTTTTCTTTTGCCTCTTTGGTTTACAAGAACTCGCAGCCTTGGTAGTTTGTGAATGAGGTGAAGGTGGAGGAGTTGGTCCATCGAACTCATCGTCATCACTGATTGACAAGTCAACGTCAGCATTGGATGTCCCTTGATGTGCTCCCCATTCTCTCTTTTCTTTTGATTCACAGCCCTGGGCGGTGACGCCGTGAAGTCATCCTGAATTTTCCGTTTGACAGTTCGTTTTGCGGTTGGGGTTGCTTTCTTAATTTTCACTTGTTGAATGCTATCTAATTTCTTAGCTAATTTCATCAAAATTTTGTCTGCATTTTCTGAAAGAGTAATATGAGACATGTTCATATCGAGCAGGTGTAGGATAGGACTGCACACGTACAACAGTAAATCAATAATCAAAAATGTGAAAGCCAATGCAACTGCACAATGCGAGGTATGAGATTTAAGAAAAATCACTTTAAAAGAATTTGTCAGTTAGAAAGAATGACCTTGCATGCTCAGAAGCGAACACTACAACAGCAGCGTACCAGTGCCTTCCATATTTGGCACTGACTTCAGTCCCAAATTTGAACACAGAATCTACACCATCTTCGAACTTAACAGAATCTTTCTCAGAGACTCCAAACTTCTCATCGGTCAACCAATATAGGCACACCCATTTCGGATTTTCTTCATTTGGAGCAATCTTCAGTTTCTGGCAGCAGCAGCTACATCTCCAGAATCAATAACGAGCATCTTGGATCCGAGACAAAGAGCTAAATGCGATTTTTTCGGCGGTGAAAATTTTAACTCCTCTTACCAGCATTCCGACAGAACAAAGAATAATCTTTGAATAAGATGGCGCATCTCGTAAAATCTCGTTCACGCGCGATCGTAGTGCCCTCGTGCTTAATATAGAAAATGAACAAACGAAAGTCAATAATTTTACTTAATACGTATATTAAAATACTAACATTCAAATTCGATATAATCAGCACTTTTTACTCCAATTTAAAGTTTTATGACGGTTACTCGAAGCGATCGAACACTGATCAACACCCAGCATGCAGAGTACCGGATGTCCGCCATTTTGAAATCAGGTACTCTCTAATTTCCACTCTCGAACAGGAGTTCTTATCGCGCGTACGCTAATAAGTATCTCTGGCACAGGCAGATTAATATTCATGTGACCTCGAGGTCATTGGAACGTCAATGAACTACTTTTTTACCTGTCGCGCACTGTAGCTATGGTATTGCCACAGTAACGCGTGGCAGTTCAAATTCATTCCAGCACGCGTACAGTTATCTACAAATTCAAATAAAAATGTTATTTTCTCTTTTCAGTGTTTATTTATTGTTCTTTCTTTAGTATTTATATATACGGCCTTGGTAAATAACTTCGAGTGCAGGAGGGGTCACAATTCAAGAAAATACATCATCAGCAGACGATACAGGGGATTCGCCCTAAGGTCAGAACAGGTCAAAGCCTTGTTTCTTCCCGAATAATTACACGATTTAAAAGTAGTTCCAATGCTAATTATATTTTTCCAGTTCGTGTTTTGCTATAAACTTATAGTAATTTGTTTTCAAACCGATGAACATTGTTGCATCGAGGATGGACTTTGTATTTCGGCGAGATCGTATCGGTGTTGGTTTTCGAGCTGACTTCCGGTTTGCGGATCAGTATGTGGTGATTTACCACGTAAACAAGACACCTGTGGCAGAGTCATTATCGGCGACAGCGCAAGGAATTGTGGGAAAGACACGCCGATAAGAACTCTGCGGTGGAGATTGTCTAATTTCTTCTAACGTCCGTACGTATGTACTTACCCTGCAGTAATCGGTTAGCGACAGAGTACTTTATGATCCAAAATGTCAAATTTACAAACAACTCTTTCACATGATGATCTTGCTCCAAGATCAGGAAATCGGCAAGAACGAAGTTACAGCAACATAGTTTCGCCGTCAACTCCTCGCTCACGTTTTCACGATATCGGTAAGTACATATACAACGCTTTTACATGTGCAGTATGTTACTGTATGAGTCACGCATGCGAAATAATGATACATGTATCGATGTTTGGCTTTTTCAGCTGTAGCTTCTGTTATACTACTATCACTTAACGACGAACAATGATGTAAAAACGAACACGGACGAGTTTAATTTGCCGTTTTTCCCTTAAAGTCGTAATCGGGACCGAAGCACCCTCGTTAAACGGTTACTTGTGAATCGTACCGTGATGCTCTTTGTGGTAGCTCCATGATCGTACTCAGGCTTATGCATAGAGAGCCTTCATTCGTAGTTTCTTTTGTACCCAAAAGTTTTTTTCGACACGTTATTTTCAGTGATTATTACATTTGCAGATCAGAACGGAGGAAATGGTCGTGAGCAAAAATATATGCCAATTAGAGTCAACTCACTGGACATGTTAGACCAAGACACTACAGGAAGAGTTACATGCTCAAGTACAGCCAGCGGAGATCGTTAGCAGAACTTCCAAGAGAAGTTTTAACACAAAGCGAAGGGACATCGATACAAGGCTGTGACCAGTCTACCAGGAGCAACAGAACATCTGTCGAAAATCCGAAGTATGACTGTGATGATTCAGCCCATGACATTGACTGTAATGACTTGACAATGACTGGATGCCCAGAACAGTCCTCAAATTCCGAATTTGAACCACAACGAGGAGGGTCATATGTGAACTCATCAACTGTTTGTAATGAACATGTTACAGCAGAAAATGACTCTGTAGAGCAAAATGGCAATGACAATGTATTTGACAACTTCCATGATAATGATTTTTTTTAATGAGGAAAAATGGAAAGAACTGACGAAAGGTACTGCAGCAGGTGAGGAGAATGATGAGATCTCTGATGATGAATGTTTGGAGGAGATAAATACTTTTGAATCAAATATCCCTCCAAAAGATCAACCCATTTATCCAGGCCACTTTCTGACCATTTAACATTCTCTTCTTTTAATTCTTGTTTATTCAATGACACACTCCATCACTGGTATTCAACTTCAAGATCTTCTCACTCTGATATCTCTGCATTCAATGTCAGTCCATCCAGCTTACTCGAGCATTGCAAAATTCAAGAAATTTTTTTCAAGTATGAAATCTGGGATTGTTAAACATTACTACTGCAGTTCCTGTTTGCTTGCAGTTGGGGAAGATATGATTGTGTGTCCAAATACAGCATGTGGTAAAGCCTTAAACTTAAAAAATGCTAAGTCATATTTAATTGAGTTACCAATTGATGGACAATCGAGAAAATTATTTCAACGTTCAGACTTTCCACAATTGCTTCAACATAGATTTAATCGCAAAAAGAAAAAGTCTGACAATTTTGAAGATATTTATGATGGTCAGGTTTATAAAAAATTATCAAAACCTGGTGGACCTCTGTCGTCAGAATATCCCTATAACATTTCATTTACATGGAATACTGATGGTGTGCCAATTTTTAAAAGTTCCAAATTTTCCATCTGGCCAATGTACTCAATGATTAATGAACTTCCATTCAAGCATAGGAAAATGAAGGAAAATTTGATTTTGTGCGGTCTTTGGTTTGGAGATAGTAAACCTCTGATAACAACATTTGCACAGCCTACACTAGAAAAGCTAAACATGCTAGAAGAAAAGGGAGTTGAAGTCTTGGTAAATAATCAGAATGTAATATGCAGAGCCTTTTCAATCTGTGGTACAGCTGATCTGCCAGCTAAGAGTATGGCTATGATTTTTGTTCAGTTCAACGGTCATACAGTTGTCCAAAATGTCTTCAGAAGGGAGAAACAGCTTTCACAAGGGAAGATAGAAGGGGCCATGTACATGTATTTCCCTTTCAAAAAGAAAATCCATTGGGAACTGCACGGCAGGCAAACAGTTGCTGGCAATTGGCATTGGATGCTATTCATAAGAGAAGTGCAGTGAATGGTATCAAAGGACCAAGTTTTCTCATGAAACTGAAATCATATGACTATGTGTGTAGTACCAGCATTGATTATATGCACTGTGTATTGTTAGGGGTTACAAAACTCCTTTTGAAACTCTGGTTTTCATCATCATATTCTGGTCAACCTTTCTCGCTATCAGCGTTTGTTGATCTGGTAGACAATCGCCTCAAAGAAATACGACCTACATACAATATCACACGTTTACCTCGGTCAATAAGTGAGCATTTGAAATACTGGAAAGCATCTGAACTTCGATCTTGGTTGTTTTTCTATTCACTACCTTTACTTTTTGATATAATGCCAGAATATTATTTTTACCATTATTCCACATTTGTTGAAGCCATCTGGTTTCTGTCTCAGGACTCCCTATCAGAAGTTGATTTAAATAAAAGTCAGAGGTTAATAAACTATTTTGTGTACACGTTTGAGCCCTTGTATGGAGCAAGGTATTGACCCTAAATCTACATTCCCTTTTACATTTACCTGATTGTGTACGGGACCTTGGACCATTATGGGCTTATTCGTGTTTCCCTTTTGAAGATGCAAATGGAGAATTACTTAAACTATATCATGGAACTCAATCCATTGATATTCAAATTATCAGTTCTGTTAACATTATACAAATGTTACCGTATGTGACAGAGAGTGTTCCAATTGAATCAAAAGCATATGCTGTTTTACAGAAACTGAAGAGAAAGAAAAAGTTAAAATTAACATCGCATTAAGATTTTGATATATTTTCTCTTGGGAGAGACTATCGTAAAGCGTTACCCATAAATCAATATCAGAAAGTTGTACATTTGTTGGGCAAAGTTCCAGAGAACTTAGTGTATTATAATCGCATCAAGTTACGCAACCAAATAATTCATTCAACAGATTACCATAGAGTACAGGCAAGGAACTCTTACACAGTGAAGTATATCGGAACAGCTGACAACACAGTTCACTTTGGTCATGTCAAATACTTTGCAGTGGAAAGACCACGTTGTAATTGTGCAGATCAAATATGCATGTGCAAATCCATGACAATGGTTTTTATTTCTCGATTGAAATGCTTTCCAACAAACACGTGGACAATTAATTCAGCAAAAAAACCAAATATTATGGATGTGAAGCTGAGATATATTCATGGTATAGAAAGGAAACTGCTATTGTTGATGTAATCTTGATTCGTAACATCTTGTCACTGTGCATAGAAGTATCATTTGGTGAGTCAGGTTCTTTTGTATGTGAATTTCCTAATTTCTTGGAAACTGACTTAGATTTGTCTGACAAAATGTGTGCACATTTTAACACCCCCAGTTTTGAAAACTCAATAAATATACTATTTTGTTATTAAATGTAGAGTGCAAACATGTATATTCTTTATTCATGCATATGATATACATCTATATAGAAGCCAGCTGGGCACTCATGTTCGTGTCATTTGGCTGCACAAGTTAAATTTGCCCTGTAACCGTGCAGCCTTGAATTCTTAGGCCATTCTGTACAGTGCTGTGACCATTGTATTTACGTAAGCCTTCCATGGCAAACATACCACAAAGCAATCTGCAACTGTGTTTACTTTAGTTTTGTGGTAGACATACCAAGAGAAAGATTGCTAATCGCCACAAGTGCACCACTAGTGGTGACTATTGGCGCAGGATGGATAGAGTGTTGTGGCAAACAAACTTATGCGTGGTATGTTTACCCAGAGCTTGCTGCATGTTTACCACAAAAAATCTGTTTCGTACGGGAAGCTAAAAGAATTTTAGAATTTGGTTTTAGCTATGACAGAAATTTTCAATGTAAACTTTGGGGTAAGGGGTAAGTTTTGGTTATATATCATGAAAACTATGCAAGATATTGCATGTTACAATATCTCATTCTGAAGATTAGTAAATTATCTTTCTAATGATACCTAAGAAGCCAGGTTATATTCAAACCAAGCTCAGCAGATAACGTATAAGAAGAAAATTTAACAAAAATGCATGCAAATCTGCAACACTGTTATTTTGCGGTACCCTTCAAAATATGAATGTTACAGCTGTAGATTCCTAATATTTTTCCTGTTAAAAGTCTATTTCATATTTCTGACATGTCCCTGTACAAAATAAAACAGATTTAAAAGCAAAAACGACCAGAGTTTTTGTGTCAAGCTAAAAAACTTGTAGAATTGGTTTTAGCTTTGACTGCAATTTTCAATGTAAACTTTGGGCTAAGGGGTAAGTTTCGGTTATATATCATGAAAACTATAGAAGATATTGCATGTTACAATATGTCATTCTGAAGATTAGTGAATTAACTTTCTAATGATACCTAAGAAGCCAGGTTATATTCAAAAACAAGCTCAGCAGATAACGTATAAGAAGAAAGTTTTAACAAAAATGCATGCAAATCTGCAACACCGTGATTTTGCGGTACCATTCAAAATATGACTGTTACAGCTGTAGATTCCTAATATTTTTTCTGTTAAAAGTCTATTTCATATTTCTGACATGTCCCTGTACCAAATAAAACAGATTTAATAGCAAAAAGGGCCAGATTTTTTGTGTCAAGCTAAAAAAATTGTAAAATTTGGTTTTAGCTATGACAGAAATTTTCGATGTAAACTTTGGGGTACGGGGTAAGTTTTGGTTACATATCATGAAAGCTATATAAGATATTGCATGTTACAACATATCATTCTGAAGATTAGTAAATTATCTTTCGAATGATACCTAACAAGCCAGGTTATATTGAAAAACAAGCTCAGCAGATAACTTATAAGAAGAAAGTTTTAACAAAAATGCATGCAAATCTGCAACACTGTTATTTTGCGGTACCCTTCAAAATATGACTGTTACAGCTGTAGATTCCTAATATTTTTTCTGTTAAAAGTCTATTTCATATTTCTGACATGTCCCTGTATGAAATAAATCAGATTTCAGACAAAGCATTGCATTTTTTATCATGCCTAGCTAAAAAATTGGTAGAATTTGAGATTTACTGTAATTTGCAATGTTAAATTTTGGGGTAAGGGGTAAGTTTTTGTTATATTTGACAAAAACTGTAGAAGATATGCATAGTACAATATGTCATCTTAAAGAAGTATAAACCCTTTCTAATGATACCAAACAAGTGAGGTTATGTTAAAAAATGAGCTCAGCACATGACTTACAAGAAGACACATTTGACGAAATGCATTTGGCTTGGAAAATCGTGATTTTGCGGTACCCTTCAAAACATGACCATAACAGCTATTCCATCCCTATATTTTTTCTGTTAAAATTCCATTTCGTATTCTAGGGATCCCAAGGCTTCTGAAAAATACAGGTTTGTTATCCTGTGGGGGGGGGGGGGGGTGCACGTAGACCCCCTCTAGCCCACGGACTATAAGGCAATACTTAGTAAAAATATGCTTTCTGAATTAAATTGCAGAGTTTTTTAATGGTTTTTCAACAGTCCCTATACACTCATAGATGCCATGTATGAGATAGGATAGACAAATAACATCCATTTGGCAAATTTGCAGATTCCGTATGTTTTAGTTTGTTGCAAGTGAGGTTTACATGTACATGTACATATGCATACATTAACTTGACTGCCTGCTAGTACTTGCATGCTGTAGATCATATACACATACAGTTTCCTCTACAACAACAGGATTAAGACGTAAATCCACAATACACGCTGGTATATAGGTTTCAAGGCGTTGTCTTAATTTGACATTGAAACTATGAGGAAATATGCAATGTCATTTTTGAGGGCAATTTTGCCATTTTTGGTCAAAAAATATGATTCTTAAAATACTCATCTGATAGCTTTTGTTGACATGTTCTTAGGGATGATTTTAGTGTGGTATATGTTTAAATTATGATGAAATTGTCAATTGTGTATGTTTGCAGCTATTTTTGCCATTTTTTTGTCTGGCCTCTGAAATGAGCAATCAAAGATTTTCACCTTCTTCTTCCACACTTTGCATTACAAAGATAATTTGCATATTGTCAAAAATGTTACCGTAAACTTGTTAACATCCCATGAAATACTGTATTGGATTAATTGATTGAGCTTTGATGAACACTATGAAGACAGAGCATCTGTATTATTAAAGGCACTTTTCATGTTCACGATCCCTGGGATCACGTTTGTTCTAGTCTGTAAGACTAACAGATTATGAAGGTGTGATAGCCTTTTGTTTTCCATTGAAATTGTAATCATTTAGGTACATTTTCTGATAAGACAATCTGTTGCCAACACAGGCCTTTTAGTGTGTTTTTGCTATCCTATTACCAATTATATATACGATGCATTATCCGAGTCAGAGCTAAGTTCCAGCCTTTACATTGCTTGTATGAATCTTTTAGCTGACTATCATATGTAAATCTTCATCCATAGTTCATAGGACATTTAAATAGCGTATCACATCACCTTTGTGGTTTTCCTACACTGCAAAATAGAGTGCACTGAACTGTTTTCAGATATGTATGCTGATAATATAAGCATTTACATAATTTTACACAAACTAAGGGATAAGATTTTTCATAAGGATTTTGATTAGATTGTTTAAATGGTGGTTAAATATTTCTGTGTATTACTTCAAATTTGTTGTCTGCTTTTGGCAAAGTCTGGTGTTTGAACCAAAACACATACAATTCAATAAATTAATAAATATTATTTGTACATCATACGATATGACAATATCTCATGGACAACATCTCATAGCAGATGATGAACTAGAAGACAGCTATTATAAGCATTTAGAATATTTACTGAATATATTCATTTTTATAATTGCCAAGTGTTTTAATTTTGTTTTGGAATGCTATGTCAGTCACTGTGTATTGAAATTGTGACTAGATCTGTCATTTGTGCTATACAAGGAGCAACTTAAATATTGTTTGACATTCTCAAATGTTGGAAATGGAGAGATACTCATTTTAGGTCTCATATCAAAATAGAGAAGACCAATGTTATAATTTTGTATCTTTGAAAAGTATACAGAACATAACAAATCATGTACACTACTGTTTTCAAAAGAAGAATACTGGTATTCTCTTTGTGATGTTTCATCCAATATATGGTAATATTATGTTAGCACGCTTTGTAAAGTTCAAGCCTATCACATGATCTTTGTATGTATATTTTGCATGCAATTCTTTTATGGTGGTGTTTTCAAATATGAACACAGGACATAACATTTATTCTTTGACAATAGTAATCCCCATAACTGCATTTTTGCTGGTTTATCTTTTATTTTATCTATTGTCTACACCATAATGTATTTCTGTCTAAATAGCCATTTAACCATGTATGATAATGACAAAATATTGTTGAAGGTGAGGGTTCATCAAAATTATTCCATCTCTGGTTTGTTGCCCATAAAAATGGTTCCTTGTGCTTGCCAAGTTTATTTATATAGGTCTATTCAAGCCAGGCTCATTTGTATAGAGTTAAAAGTAAATTTATCTGATTTATGGTAACTTGTACAAGATTTGCTCTCTTCCTATATACCCAAGAGTACTCCTTCAATCTGGGCTGCAATTAAAGGCCATACAAATGTAAGGAGAATTTAGACCTGTGTTTGTGCACAGAAAGATGTAGATATGTATAGCTAAGTTGATTAAGATATACTAGCTTATTTATTTTTGCCCTTTCCTCTAGGACAAGAATAATCCTCTAACCTGGGCAGCACAGAAAGGTCATACAGATGTGGTGAGGATTCTGATTGATGCTGGTGCAAACAAAGCGGCATGTGGTAAGGTAAGTCACTACTGTTTGGAGTTTAATCTACATGGGATACAGTCTGTATTAATACAAAGTTTGGTGTAAGGAGATTTTCCTGTTTATTTTTTCCACTCTCTGATACTTTCATTGGAATAAAATATATGTTTCTGTTAAATAAATAAAACGCTTGTAGTATACGTACAATTCAGCCGTGTTGTATCGCCATGAAGACAAGCCTGTCTTTTGATAAAACCTCGAAGAAACTCTGCACAAAACCTAAAGAAGAAAGGGCAACATATATACATGTATTGCTGCACTTCAAATGACATTCAATCCTAGTGACGTCACTTGATCTGTAAGTAACAGTGTCATACAAGAAAGGAAAGTAGTCAACAATTATATGAATTGATACATCCAAAGTATGTATTGATTTAGGTTGTTACCTTAGAATGAGTTCTTAGTTTATTTTTCTTTTACATTTCTTTACTTTAAATCATTCTGTTTTATCAAAACAATTATGGTCTCTTTATTCCTCCTTACAGTCCACATAACTTATTACATTCTAATGTTAACGAACACAAGCCGCACATTCTTTTCTGTCACAGTTTCAAGATAGTATGCTCTTCTGCTATCAAAATTATATTGAATGAATATGACAAAAATAACTCCCGTGGATTCTTTGTGTCAGGCTTCTCAACAAATATCATCACTGTATCTTTGTTACACTACATTAATTAGATTATGAAATTTTCAATTAACAGAAGGAATTTTTTCTAGTTAAGTATGACAATCATATTCACGAAATATGCACATCTCGGGAATACTTAAACGTACATACTCAAAAGATAGCATGTGCAGTGTGGATGAGCATCTGCTGTGTTGGTGCTACAGAACACTTAGGACGTGGAAAAACCCCTATTGAAATATTTATGATTGTAAATTATATATAATATGTTTTTGTTAAAAGTGAAAATCGCCAACACATCATGATGTTATGTTAACATTGTTATAACTTTTATCTCCTTGTTACTCAGCTTGTTTGTCCATAGTACATTCCTATATACCTTTCTTTCACAGGATGGAAAGACAGCACTTAGATGGGCTATTTATAAAGGTCACACTGAGGTGGCAAAGCTGTTGACAGATGCAAAGATTTTAAAAGAGTAAACGAAATCCTGGTAGGTGAGAATCCATCCATACGTACATAAGAATGTTTATTTTACTTTAATTTGAGTTGCAGAAAAACATTGCTACATGTAGAATCCTAATATCAACTCAATTTATTTGACATGGCTGCTAACCATTGGTAAATATATGTGTTAATAATATCAGATTGGCAAATGCTATATTTTCTATGTGTCCAATAACTTTCTTGTAAAAATTGTTGGAAGATGTTTGCACAGATGGATATTAAGATTTCTAACCAATTCAATTGACTTGCATGAAGAAAATCATAAAAATATCATTGAAATAAATAATTTTCTCGAAAGGTTAACTTGATTTAAATATTGTAGTACCATGGGCTATTTGAAAAAAAAATTAAATAGTGGTGTCACATTGTTATATTTTGGAGTAAAACGGCAAATTTCTGCTAACACAAAAGAAAAAGGAAAAATTGCCCACTCAGTAGTATTTCTTTAAAAATAGTATTTGTGTCATCATTGCTTGTCAATCAACATATCTATTATATTAGTCCATATATTTTTTAATAATTTCTAGAAAAAAAACGTTTCGTATCGAACCATATACTTTCAAGTAATGACAGTGTTCCCATACTAATTCTTGAAGGCTGGATGAGCTAGCTGTATGAGGTTTAAGGGTGGGGTAAATCTTCTAACATTAGCAAATAATATTTGCCATAGTAGTAAAAATCAAAATATTCTTAAATGTTCAGTCATTACTATAATGGTTCAATAACTTAAATTATTATTATTTTACATTTACAGAATTTTTCTGGACCCGGTGCGATTCAACCTACCAGTATAAACAAACTTGGTCTCTGTCTACCTCAATAGGTTAGTAGAAGGATTCAATCACAACAAGGAACAGTGTAATGTAAGATACAAAGATTGTGTTTCTCCAGAACCGTGATAAATCACCATTTGTTTGTAAATGGAAAAATTGTTTTCACCGTACAAGAAGTGATTTGAGAGTGTACTCATTTTAACGTATCCAAAATGTCATAAAGTTGTGAACATGATATCGTGTGCGTCATCATTAATTACTTACAATGATGAATTTTTGTGCTGTGAAAGGAACAGTTTTTTACCCCTAAATATGAGATGTATGGCAGTACTCTATTTTCAATCAATATCTAAAAGTAGTTAACGAACATTGAAAAAAATGATACTGGGATATATGCATGGTAATCAGTAGCAGTGTTGCCATTTTAGTATTTCTATTTAAATCTTTCAACATACAGAGGCACCGTACAATACAGAAAACAATATAAACAAAGTTCGATGATAATTCAGTATAGTGTTATTAGTCCCCACGGACACCGTCCGGGGGACTTATAGGTTTGGTCATGTCCGTGCGTGTGTCCGTGCGTGTGTCCGTGCGTGCGTGTGCGTGCGTGCGTCTGTGCGTCCGTCCGTCCGTCCGTTCACGCAGATATCTCTGAGATGCCTGGAGCGATTTCATTCAAACTTGATACAAGGATTACTTCATATGTCATACAGATGCACGTCAATTTGTTTTGTGATACGATCCAATATGGCCGCCAGGCGGCCGTTTTATTACGATTTTTTCATGTACAGAGCCATAACTCAGGCATGTTCCAACCGATTTTATTCAAAGTTGGTACAAGGACATTGACCAATGTCATAGATATGCACGTCAATTTGTTTTGTGATACGATCCAATATGGCTGCCAGGCGGCCATTTTATTACGATTTTTTCACGTACGGAGCCATTACTCAGGCATGTTTCGACCGATTTTATTCAGAGTTGGTACAAGGACATTGACCAATGTCATAGATATGCACGTCAATTTGTTTTGTGATACGATCCAAAATGGCTGCCAGGCGGCCATTTTATTACGATTTTTTCATGTACAGAGCCATTACTCAGGCACGTTTCAACCGATTTTATTCAAAGTTGGTACAAGCTTATTGACAAATGTCATAGCTGTGCACGGCAATTTGTTTTGTGATACGATCCAAAATGGCCGCTGTGCGGCCATTTTATTACGATTTTTTCATGTACAGAGCCATTACTCAGGCACGTTTCAACCGATTTTATTCAAAGTTGGTACAAGGACATTGACCTATGTCATACATATGCAAGTCAATCTGTTTTGTGATATGATCCAATATGGCCGCCAGGCGGCCATTTTATTACGATTTTTTCATGTACAGAGCCATTTCTCAGGCATATTTGCATGTTTCGACCAATTTTATTCAAACTTGGTACAAGGACATCGACCAATGTCATAGCTATGCACATCAATTATTTTGTGATGCGATCCTTTATGGCCACTGTGCGACCATTTTGTTACGATTTTTTCATGTCCTGAACCATAACTCAGACATGTATCAAGTGAATTTATTCAAAAGTATTTTTATCACAGACCTAATGAAGAGGACTCTATCCTCTCTGAGGACCTGTAATCAAAATACCCATTAACAAGTGGGGACTGTGTCATCAACGATGACTTGTTATTAAGCACCCCTGAAGATATGAATCTCAGGAATATAGCAACTGACCTTGTAAAAATAAATAATATTAATGAGGATGTATGCATATCGATGCTTTAATGTCTTAAGCACGTAGTGTGTAGCATTTTTAGCATTTCTATTATTTCCATCTTTCTTCATGTTTGGGTGTTATTCAATAGACCATATCCAAACTAGTCTCAATGGTAATCCAGTACAGTATTATTATCATTGTTATATAATGGTATAAAATCAAGCTATTCATGTTCAGTATTTTCTTTATGTGGAGGATTGTCAGTGATATTTCCATTTTGAAATGCAATTTCATCTGTATGGTAGATTAATTAGAAGATATCATATTACACTCACATTATTGGCATTATATATTGACTAGGCCGCATATTCAGATATACATGAATTTATACATCTCTATCATTTGAGTTCTTGCTTTTGCCAGATATGAGTGATTCATTTTTTCACCCACTCTTCATTTCCAATGAAGAACAAGGGTTTGATGTAAATCTCTGATTGTTTATCTTTATCCCCTATATTATGCCTGGTAGCATCGCAGGTAGCTATATCTGTGCAATTGTTGCCATACACAATTCCTTAATTCATACATATCGGAAAACAAACTTGATGAAAGTGATATATTTTGTTAGTAGCCATAAGTGAGCCATATATACACTGTTTTCTAATGTTGTAAATTGTTAGTCCCCACGGACACCGTCCGGGGGGACTTATAGGTTTGGTCATGTCCGTCCGTGTGTGCGTGCGTGCGTCTGTCCGTCCGTCCGTCCGTCCGTTCACGCAGATATCTCAGACATGCCCAGGTCAATTTCTTTCAAACTTTGCACAAGGATAGTACCCTACCCCATACAGATGCACGTCGATTTGTTTCACAATGCGATCAAATTTGGCCGTGTTAGAGGACTTTTTAGTTTTCATCTCCATAGACTCCTTGTATTAGGCAGTCTCCATAGACTCCCATGTATAAGGCAGACCATAGACTCCCATGTTTAAGGCAGTCCATAGACTCCCATGTATAAGGCAGTCCATAGACTCCCATGTATAAGGCCAAGAAAATAAAAATTTAGTTTCTCATCGTATTCATATTGCAAAAAGGATGCAGTGACACAGTTTTTAGTCCCCATGGATGAAGTCCAGGGGCTTATAGATTGGGTCATGTCCGTCCATGAGTCCATCCGTTCACGCAGGTATCTCAGATATTTTGACAAAATGTCACGTGACCTTGGTGACCTTTGACCTCAAATATATATATTTGTCCATAACTCAGTAACCACAAGTGCTACACCCTTCATATATGGTATGATGGGACAGCTTATGACGCCACATATTGTACCCCATTAATTATGCACATATCTAATTTTGAGCAAGCCAATCGAGCTAGAGGTCTGATATTTGGTATATAGGGATGATTTAGCAATACAATTTTTTTGACAAAATGTCACATGACCTTGGTGACCTTTGACCTCAAATATACATATTTGTCTATAGCTCAGTAACCACAAGTGTTTAACCCTTCTTATTGTATGGTATGATGGGACAGCTTATGACGCCACATATTGTACCTCATTCATTATGCACATATCTAATTTTGAGCAAGCCAATGGAGCTAAAGGTCTGATTTTTGGTATATAGGGATAACTTTGCAATACAATTTTTTTGACAAAATGTCACGTGACCTCGGTGATCGTGGACCTCAAATATACATATTTGTCCATAACTCAGTAACCACAAGTGCTACACCCTTCATGTATGGTATGATGGGACACTTTATGACGCCACATATTGTACCTCATTAATTATGTGCATATCTAATTTTGAGCGAGCCAATAGAGCTAGAGGTCTGATTTTTGGTATATAGGGATAACTTAGCAATACAATTTTTTTTCAAAATGTCATGTGACCTTGGTGACCTATGACCTCAAATATACATATTTGTCCACAACTCAGTAACCACAAGTGCCAAACCTTTCATATATGGTATGATGGGACATCTTATGACGCCACATATTGTACCTCATCAATTATGCACATATCTAATTTTGAGCGAGCCAATAGAGCTAGAGGTCTGATTTTTGGTATATAGGGATAACTTAGCAATACATTTTTTTTCAAAATGTCACGTGACCTTGATGACCTTAGACCTTGATTATACATATATATGCATAACTCAGTAACCACAAGTTCTATACGCTTCAATTTTGATAGGATATTAGACCTTCAGATTTCACATCTCGCACATATGTATTTCTTGGCTGGCCAACACAGCTAGAGGTCTGATCTTTTTTCCCGATTTAGAACCATAACTTAGACATGCCTCTTGTTATAAATTGGGAAAAATGACATAAACCTATGTGCCCATAGATGTGAACTTATACACTCCAGCGATACTTTTTAATGACCACATTTCCCTGCCCCATCAAGACTAATACTCCTTTTACAAGTGGGGACTGTGTCATTGACAATGACTTGTTTTTCTGTAGAATATAGTGTACTTATTGGATGTATTATAGTGACTTTGTCAAAGACGTGTGCCATATTGTGAAATATTGATGTTATGAATTGCTGACGAATTGATGATTTCTCAGTTGCTCTGTTTTACTTTATTACAGTAGGTCATTATGATGAGAGGTTTTCAGAATCAGAATCAAATCAGAAATTACACTGTTTCTGAACATATCTGTTTTGATATTTCAATTTATAAGAAAGGAAAAAATCTGATGTGTAATTCACTTATCAAAATTTTAGACCAACCAAGGTCAAAGGCTCATTGCTTAGCACGTAGTTTCCTTTTCATGGATAACATTGAAGTACGTTTTACAGTTTAGTTTGTATAACGTACAGTGTCTAAGTACCATGTTTAAGAATACAGTGTCTAGATGTGAAATGTATTCAAAATGTTTTACTTTTCATGAACATAAGAAGTTCATTTAGCAGAGTAGAATATGCTAATACAGTGTCCTTATAGTCTGCAGTTTAAAATCACTAAATGAACACAGTATCTATAGGAATTCACAGTATATATTGAACGTTAATACTAAAAATTGACATTGTTTTATACGAATTAGTTATCGGACTGAATACTTTACTCGTGAATTTTTAACATTTCATGTATGACTTGTTTTTATGTGATAATAAGTATTGGTTTACTTGTGTATTAAATGCATCACTGCAACGGATTATTTGAAATAACATGTGTATGCTACATATTCACTAAAATACATCATGTTATCTACCACTACTACTACTATTACTATTACTACTACTACTACTACTATAACTACCAAATCAAAATGCTTTTTAACCACTATAGTTTGTGTTAAGTTGCTACAAAGAGAAGCTTTCAAGTAGTCAACAAATGAAGCATGTGTTATTGCTTGCTATCTATTCTTTAATGTTTAGTGACTTTGTAGATGTAGGTTTCAGTAACATTTATAACATTCCTTTTCCAAAGTTTTGAAGTCTTTTCAAATGGACTTATCTTACTTTTCAATTACTTGATCAGAAACTATTATTTGATCCATAGACTATATGCGTGTATTTGGTCAATACAATAGTTACTATTTTTTTGTTTGCATTACTTGACGCATTTAAATTTATGTAATAAACAGAGTTGGTTGATGTTATGGTTTGTAGCATACTGTAGAGGATATTATACTTAAACTTATCCGTGAAAGAAATATTTAATGACATGAAGAATTGGTGATATTTGTTTGTTGAAAATACTGTGATCTCATCTTTGTAAAATGGTTACATTACATAAAAATGATTAGTCTTTTTTTAAAATCTATCACTACCAAATATAATGCCTTACAAGAGTCATGAAAAGATGAAATTTGTCAAAGCTATAAATACATAAAGACAAAAATGTATCCCTTGGGTGTTTAAAAACATTTATGATGCATTACTATTAACAGAGTTTAAGGGTGACATATTACACACCAAAGGGAGACCTGTGACTGTAGAAAAGCTCAGAGTAATGTTTAGTGTTTGAGTTTAAATATTATTTTTCAGTATGTGAAATATCCAATAATTCAGTCTGATTAATAAACTGTCACATTAAATCTCGAAATATGGCAGATATTTCACAACAAAGAAAAGATATTTTTTAAACATAGTGATTTTACTACTACTTGGTATTAATGAGAATAGCAATATTATATAACTTTTGGAAGAACATTTTTACAAATCATTTAAAGTATTTTTCAGTGAAACAAGGAATGTGGTTAAATCTTTGTTACCATAGAAATTTATTTTTGAATGACTTGATGAGAGAGTCTACATACTAAGCAGATGAAAGTTTGTAAATCCCTCAGTTGCTGATTACTTTGATAAACACATTTGTAGCAGGCATGTTGATTTGATTATCGTGCAATTTCCACTCACTGCTGGTACTTTTCAACTGTTCTAATTTCCAACATTTATTGACATTACAGTTTGACCATGTGTTTGTAACTGTTTGTAATTGTATAATTCAGAGATGATTATTAGAAATTTTGCCCTGCTGATTGATGCTTCTCGAGCTCGTTTCAAATCAACTGCAGTGTTTTTTCAAAGATTGTATGCAAGGAATTTTTATAGTGTAATTTTTGACAGATTATATTCAATAAAACGTTTCATTGGTGAAGGGATGAAATCTTTTAACAGATATATTTATTTAACTGATGTCCAGATTGTGAGTGATATGCTGTGAGATACCTTATAAAATGGGACAGCCTAGATTCCTTATAAGGAACACTGTAATTAAGGTGCCATTAACCTCTTGTGATTTACATCAAACCAAATGCTCCTCATTGAAACTTAGAGGCAATATTTGTTGCAGTCCAAGACTGAAAGTCAGGGTATATCGTGTATGAAAAACAGTTGATAAGAGATAATACCTGGTGTTGATTTCGTAGATATATTTTGCCATATCAAACAGCTTTACATACCGGTGAATCTGGCATTGAAATTTTTAAATAAACATGAACAAAATTGAAGGATATAAAGGCACATTTTCACACACTGTGGCAATAATCCCTCTCAGAAACATAAATATCAATAAGAGGTATCTGTTTAGCGGTTTTCAGTAGCATTCATTGTGTATAGAGATATGGTGTGTGTGTATCTTTGAACAATCTGAAATTAAAATGTTGTTCGGTTTTAGTTTTATCTCAGAGAAGTATATTACATTTGAATGGAGGTTCTCCTTCATCGATATTTCATACCTATAACAACATGAATCCCTTTCATTTTTTAATTTCAATCATTAAAGTTACCGAACCCTCTATACTCCATTTAGCCTCTGTTACCAGGGATACAATGTTCTCAGATGGAATTCAGTTGTATCAAAGTATGTAAAACACATAGAGATAGTAGACCAAGTTATGAAATGATTCTGCGTCACAAATGAACTCTCGCTTTTGTTTTAATTTTTTTTTTTTCAAAGCTACAAATGGAATCTGTGTTTTATCACAGATGTGTTTTGTGATTACACCTAGCTATCTGCCTTCCTTACATCTTCACTGTCATCCTCTTAGCCAATCGGCTCTTCTACCCATGACTGTTATCAATCCTCCTTCCCAGCCAATCAGCCACGTTTGCACACGACACTACATAATCAAGCCTTTGTCTCATCGCTCCCATTCATTCATTCATTCATTCATTCATTCAGCCGCTGGGTTCATGCCATACCATGTCGGTTATGTTCACTTCAGGTTTCAATCAAAAATGTCATTATCATTGTCATCATCTATAGCAATCAAACTTGTATGACACTTTTGGAGAAGTCAACGATTTTTCCACAAATTTTGTAAACTAAAACACAAACGAAATGAATGAAAAGCGGAAAAAGAAAAAATTAAGAAAAATGTTCACTTTTAAAATCAGTTTTAAAAATCACATTTACGTCCAAATGAATATTTTTATGCAATCACAAAGAGCAATCGTTGTTGAAATTGAAACGAAATATACTAATGTTATGCTGGACAAGTAATTTTAACGAGGCCGCCCGACTGTCCTGTTGTTCCTGAAGAAGCGCGTCAGTAAATTTAAACAAACATGTTTACCGGCACGTTTCACTTAGTTAACCGACAGAAACTGCATGAAAAGCCAATAAAACTAACTGTATTAGCATGAATTAATGCCTGTATTTTAGTCATCCTGAAGTCATCCTGAATTTTCCGTTTGACAGTTCGTTTTGCGGTTGGGGTTGCTTTCTTAATTTTCACTTGTTGAATGCTATCTAATTTCTTAGCTAATTTCATCAAAATTTTGTCTGCATTTTCTGAAAGAGTAATATGAGACATGTTCATATCGAGCAGGTGTAGGATAGGACTGCACACGTACAACAGTAAATCAATAATCAAAAATGTGAAAGCCAATGCAACTGCACAATGCGAGGTATGAGATTTAAGAAAAATCACTTTAAAAGAATTTGTCAGTTAGAAAGAATGACCTTGCATGCTCAGAAGCGAACACTACAACAGCAGCGTACCAGTGCCTTCCATATTTGGCACTGACTTCAGTCCCAAATTTGAACACAGAATCTACACCATCTTCGAACTTAACAGAATCTTTCTCAGAGACTCCAAACTTCTCATCGGTCACCAATATAGGCACACCCATTTCGGATTTTCTTCATTTGGAGCAATCTTCAGTTTCTTGGCAGCAGCAGCTACATCTCCAGAATCAATAACGAGCATCTTGGATCCGAGACAAAGAGCTAAATGCGATTTTTTCGGCGGTGAAAATTTTAACTCCTCTTACCAGCATTCCGACAGAACAAAGAATAATCTTTGAATAAGATGGCGCATCTCGTAAAATCTCGTTCACGCGCGATCGTAGTGCCCTCGTGCTTAATATAGAAAATGAACAAACGAAAGTCAATAATTTTACTTAATACGTATATTAAAATACTAACATTCAAATTCGATATAATCAGCACTTTTTACTCCAATTTAAAGTTTTATGACGGTTACTCGAAGCGATCGAACACTGATCAACACCCAGCATGCAGAGTACCGGATGTCCGCCATTTGAAATCAGGTACTCTCTAATTTCCACTCTCGAACAGGAGTTCTTATCGCGCGTACGCTAATAAGTATCTCTGGCACAGGCAGATTAATATTCATGTGACCTCGAGGTCATTGGAACGTCAATGAACTACTTTTTTACCTGTCGCGCACTGTAGCTATGGTATTGCCACAGTAACGCGTGGCAGTTCAAATTCATTCCAGCACGCGTACAGTTATCTACAAATTCAAATAAAAATGTTATTTTCTCTTTTCAGTGTTTATTTATTGTTCTTTCTTTAGTATTTATATATACGGCCTTGGTAAATAACTTCGAGTGCAGGAGGGGTCACAATTCAAGAAAATACATCATCAGCAGACGATACAGGGGATTCGCCCAAAGGTCAGAACAGGTCAAAGCCTTGTTTCTTCCCGAATAATTACACGATTTAAAAGTAGTTCCAATGCTAATTATATTTTTCCAGTTCGTGTTTTGCTATAAACTTATAGTAATTTGTTTTCAAACCGATGAACATTTTTGCATCGAGGATGGACTTTGTATTTTCGGCGAGATCGTATCGGTGTTGGTTTTCGAGCTGACTTCCGGTTTGCGGATCAGTATGTGGTGATTTACCACGTAAACAAGACACCTGTGGCAGAGTCATTATCGGCGACAGCGCAAGGAATTGTGGGAAAGACACGCCGATAAGAACTCTGCGGTGGAGATTGTCTAATTTCTTCTAACGTCCGTACGTAGTACTTACCCTGCAGTAATCGGTTAGCGACAGAGTACTTTATGATCCAAAATGTCAAATTTACAAACAACTCTTTCACATGATGATCTTGCTCCAAGATCAGGAAATCGGCAAGAACGAAGTTACAGCAACATAGTTTCGCCGTCAACTCCTCGCTCACGTTTTCACGATATCGGTAAGTACATATACAACGTTTTTACATGTGCAGTATGTTACTGTATGAGTCACGCATGCGAAATAATGATACATGTATCGATGTTTGGCTTTTTCAGCTGTAGCTTCTGTTATACTACTATCACTTAACGACGAACAATGATGTAAAAACGAACACGGACGAGTTTAATTTGCCGTTTTTCCCTTAAAGTCGTAATCGGGACCGAAGCACCCTCGTTAAACGGTTACTTGTGAATCGTACCGTGATGCTCTTTGTGGTAGCTCCATGATCGTACTCAGGCTTATGCATAGAGAGCCTTCATTCGTAGTTTCTTTTGTACCCAAAAGTTTTTTTCGACACGTTATTTTCAGTGATTATTACATTTGCAGATCAGAACGGAGGAAATGGTCGTGAGCAAAAATATATGCCAATTAGAGTCAACTCACTGGGACATGTTAGACCAAGACACTACAGGAAGAGTTACATGCTCAAGTACAGCCAGCGGAGATCGTTAGCAGAACTTCCAAGAGAAGTTTTAACACAAAGCGAAGGGACATCGATACAAGGCTGTGACCAGTCTACCAGAGCAACAGAACATCTGTCGAAAGTCCGAAGTATGACTGTGATGATTCAGCCCATGGCATTGACTGTAATGACTTGACAATGACTGGATGCCCAGAACAGTCCTCAAATTCCGAATCTGAACCACAAGGAGGAGGGTCATATGTGAACTCATCAACTGTTTGTAATGAACATGTTACAGCAGAAAATGACTCTGTAGAGCAAAATGGCAATGACAATGTATTTGACAACTTCCATGATAATGATTTTTTTTTAATGAGGAAAAATGGAAAGAACTGACGAAAGGTACTGCAGCAGGTGAGGAGAATGATGAGATCTCTGATGATGAATGTTTGGAGGAGATAAATACTTTTGAATCAAATATCCCTCCAAAAGATCAACCCATTTATCCAGGCCACTTTCTGACCATTTAACATTCTCTTCTTTTAATTCTTGTTTATTCAATGACACACTCCATCACTGGTATTCAACTTCAAGATCTTCTCACTCTGATATCTCTGCATTCAATGTCAGTCCATCCAGCTTACTCGAGCATTGCAAAATTCAAGAAATTTTTTTCAAGTATGAAATCTGGGATTGTTAAACATTACTACTGCAGTTCCTGTTTGCTTGCAGTTGGGGAAGATATGATTGTGTGTCCAAATACAGCATGTGGTAAAGCCTTAAACTTAAAAAATGCTAAGTCATATTTAATTGAGTTACCAATTGATGGACAATCGAGAAAATTATTTCAACGTTCAGACTTTCCACAATTGCTTCAACATAGATTTAATCGCAAAAAGAAAAAGTCTGACAATTTTGAAGATATTTATGATGGTCAGGTTTATAAAAAATATCAAAACCTGGTGGACCTCTGTCGTCAGAATATCCCTATAACATTTCATTTACATGGAATACTGATGGTGTGCCAATTTTTAAAAGTTCCAAATTTTCCATCTGGCCAATGTACTCAATGATTAATGAACTTCCATTCAAGCATAGGAAAATGAAGGAAAATTTGATTTTGTGCGGTCTTTGGTTTGGAGATAGTAAACCTCTGATAACAACATTTGCACAGCCTACACTAGAAAAGCTAAACATGCTAGAAGAAAAGGGAGTTGAAGTCTTGGTAAATAATCAGAATGTAATATGCAGAGCCTTTTCAATCTGTGGTACAGCTGATCTGCCAGCTAAGAGTATGGCTATGATTTTTGTTCAGTTCAACGGGTCATACAGTTGTCCAAAATGTCTTCAGAAGGGAGAAACAGCTTTCACAAGGGAAGATAGAAGGGGCCATGTACATGTATTTCCCTTTCAAAAAGAAAATCCATTGGGAACTGCACGGCAGGCAAACAGTTGCTGGCAATTGGCATTGGATGCTATTCATAAGAGAAGTGCAGTGAATGGTATCAAAGGACCAAGTTTTCTCATGAAACTGAAATCATATGACTATGTGTGTAGTACCAGCATTGATTATATGCACTGTGTATTGTTAGGGGTTACAAAACTCCTTTTGAAACTCTGGTTTTCATCATCATATTCTGGTCAACCTTTCTCGCTATCAGCGTTTGTTGATCTGGTAGACAATCGCCTCAAAGAAATACGACCTACATACAATATCACACGTTTACCTCGGTCAATAAGTGAGCATTTGAAATACTGGAAAGCATCTGAACTTCGATCTTGGTTGTTTTTCTATTCACTACCTTTACTTTTTGATATAATGCCAGAATATTATTTTTACCATTATTCCACATTTGTTGAAGCCATCTGGTTTCTGTCTCAGGACTCCCTATCAGAAGTTGATTTAAATAAAAGTCAGAGGTTAATAAAACTATTTTGTGTACACGTTTGAGCCCTTGTATGGAGCAAGGTATTTGACCCTAAATCTACATTCCCTTTTACATTTACCTGATTGTGTACGGGACCTTGGACCATTATGGGCTTATTCGTGTTTCCCTTTTGAAGATGCAAATGGAGAATTACTTAAACTATATCATGGAACTCAATCCATTGATATTCAAATTATCAGTTCTGTTAACATTATACAAATGTTACCGTATGTGACAGAGAGTGTTCCAATTGAATCAAAAGCATATGCTGTTTTACAGAAACTGAAGAGAAAGAAAAAGTTAAAATTAACATCGCATTAAGATTTTGATATATTTTCTCTTGGGAGAGACTATCGTAAAGCGTTACCCATAAATCAATATCAGAAAGTTGTACATTTGTTGGGCAAAGTTCCAGAGAACTTAGTGTATTATAATCGCATCAAGTTACGCAACCAAATAATTCATTCAACAGATTACCATAGAGTACAGGCAAGGAACTCTTACACAGTGAAGTATATCGGAACAGCTGACAACACAGTTCACTTTGGTCATGTCAAATACTTTGCAGTGGAAAGACCACGTTGTAATTGTGCAGATCAAATATGCATGTGCAAATCCATGACAATGGTTTTTATTTCTCGATTGAAATGCTTTCCAACAAACCGTGGACAATTAATTCAGCAAAAAAACCAAATATTATGGATGTGAAGCTGAGATATATTCATGGTATAGAAAAGGAAACTGCTATTGTTGATGTAATCTTGATTCGTAACATCTTGTCACTGTGCATAGAAGTATCATTTGGTGAGTCAGGTTCTTTTGTATGTGAATTTCCTAATTTCTTGGAAACTGACTTAGATTTGTCTGACAAAATGTGTGCACATTTTAACACCCCCAGTTTTGAAAACTCAATAAATATACTATTTTGTTATTAAATGTAGAGTGCAAACATGTGTATTCTTTATTCATGCATATGATATACATCTATACAGAAGCCAGCTGGGCACACATGTTCGTGTCATTTGGCTGCACAAGTTAAATTTGCCCTGTAACCGTGCAGCCTTGAATTCTTAGGCCATTCTGTACAGTGCTGTGACCATTGTATTTACGTAAGCCTTCCATGGCAAACATACCACAAAACAATCTGCAACTTTGTTTACTTTAGTTTTGTGGTAGACATACCAAGAGAAAGATTGCTAATCACCACAAGTGCACCACTAGTGGTGACTATCGGCGCAGGATGGATAGAGTGTTGTGGCACACAAAAGTATGCGTGTATGTTTACCCAGAGCTTGCTGCATGTTTACCACAAAAAATCTGTTTCGTACGGGAAGCTAAAAGAATTTTAGAATTTGGTTTTAGCTATGACAGAAATTTTCAATGTAAACTTTGGGGTAAGGGGTAAGTTTTGGTTATATATCATGAAAACTATGCAAGATATTGCATGTTACAATATGTCATTCTGAAGATTAGTAAATTATCTTTCTAATGATACCTAAGAAGCCAGGTTATATTCAAAAACAAGCTCAGCAGATAACGTATAAGAAGAAAAATTTAACAAAAATGCATGCAAATCTGCAACACTGTTATTTTGCGGTACCCTTCAAAATATGACTGTTACAGCTGTAGATTCCTAATATTTTTTCTGTTAAAAGTCTATTTCATATTTCTGACATGTCCCTGTACAAAATAAAACAGATTTAAAAGCAAAAACGACCAGAGTTTTTGTGTCAAGCTAAAAAACTTGTAGAATTTGGTTTTAGCTTTGACTGCAATTTTCAATGTAAACTTTGGGCTATGGGGTAAGTTTTGGTTATATATCATGAAAACTATAGAAGATATTGCATGTTACAATATGTCATTCTGAATATTAGTGAATTATGTTTCTAATGATACCTAAGAAGCCAGGTTATATTCAAAAACAAGCTCAGCAGATAACGCATAAGAAGAAAAATTTAACAAAAATGCATGCAAATCTGCAACACCGTGATTTTGCGGTACCATTCAAAATATGACTGTTACAGCTGTAGATTCCTAATATTTTTCTGTTAAAAGTCTATTTCATATTTCTGACATGTCCCTGTACCAAATAAAACAGATTTAATAGCAAAAAGGGCCAGAGTTTTGTGTCAAGCTAAAAAAATTGTAAAATTTGGTTTTAGCTATGACAGAATTTTCGATGTAAACTTTGGGGTAAGGGGTAAGTTTGGGTTACATATCATGAAAACTATAGAAGATATTGCATGTTACAATATATCATTCTGAAGATTAGTACATTATCTTTCCAATGATACCTAACAAGCCAGGTTATATTGAAAAACAAGCTCAGCAGATAACTTATAGGAAGACAGTTTTAACAAAAATGCATGCAAATCTGCAACACTGTTATTTTGCGGTACCCTTCAAAATATGACTGTTACAGCTGTAGATTCCCAATATTTTTTCTGTTAAAAGTCTATTTCATATTTCTGACATGTCCCTGTATGAAATAAAACAGATTTCAGACAAAGCATTGCATTTTTTATTATGCCTAGCTAAAAAATTGGTAGAATTTGAGATTTACTGTAATTTGCAATGTTAAATTTTGGGGTAAGGGGTAAGTTTTTGTTATATTTGACAAAAACTGTAGAAGATATTGCATAGTACAATATGTCATCTTAAAGAAGTATAAACCCCTTTCTAATGATACCAAACAAGTGAGGTTATGTTAAAAAATGAGCTCAGCACATGACTTACAAGAAGACAGATTTGACGAAAATGCATTGGCTTGGAAAATCGTGATTTTGCGGTACCCTTCAAAACATGACCATAACAGCTATTCCATCCCTATATTTTTTCTGTTAAAATTCCATTTCGTATTCTAGGGATCCCAAGGCTTCTGAAAAATACAGGTTTGTTATCCTGTGGGGGGGGGTGCACGTAGACCCCCTCTAGCCCACGGACTATAAGGCAATACTTAGTAAAAATATGCTTTCTGAATTAAATTGCAGAGTTTTTAATGGTTTTTCAACAGTCCCTATACACTCATAGATGCCATGTATGAGATAGGATAGACAAATAACATCCATTTGGCAAATTTGCAGATTCCGTATGTTTTAGTTTGTTGCAAGTGAGGTTTACATGTACATGTACATATGCATACATTAACTTGACTGCCTGCTAGTACTTGCATGCTGTAGATCATATACACATACAGTTTCCTCTACAACAACAGGATTAAGACGTAAATCCACAATACACGCTGGTATATAGGTTTCAAGGCGTTGTCTTAATTTGACATTGAAACTATGAGGAAATATGCAATGTCATTTTTGAGGGCAATTTTTGCCATTTTTGGTCAAAAAATATGATTCTTAAAATACTCATCTGATAGCTTTTGTTGACATGTTCTTAGGGATGATTTTAGTGTGGTATATGTTTAAATTATGATGAAATTGTCAATTGTGTATGTTTGCAGCTATTTTTGCCATTTTTTTGTCTGGCCTCTGAAATGAGCAATCAAAGATTTTCACCTTCTTCTTCCACACTTTGCATTACAAAGATAATTTGCATATTGTCAAAAATGTTACCGTAAACTTGTTAACATCCCATGAAATACTGTATTGGATTAATTGATTGAGCTTTGATGAACACTATGAAGACAGAGCATCTGTATTATTAAAGGCACTTTTCATGTTCACGATCCCTGGGATCACGTTTGTTCTAGTCTGTAAGACTAACAGATTATGAAGGTGTGATAGCCTTTTGTTTTCCATTGAAATTGTAATCATTTAGGTACATTTTCTGATAAGACAATCTGTTGCCAACACAGGCCTTTTAGTGTGTTTTTGCTATCCTATTACCAATTATATATACGATGCATTATCCGAGTCAGAGCTAAGTTCCAGCCTTTACATTGCTTGTATGAATCTTTTAGCTGACTATCATATGTAAATCTTCATCCATAGTTCATAGGACATTTAAATAGCGTATCACATCACCTTTGTGGTTTTCCTACACTGCAAAATAGAGTGCACTGAACTGTTTTCAGATATGTATGCTGATAATATAAGCATTTACATAATTTTACACAAACTAAGGGATAAGATTTTTCATAAGGATTTTGATTAGATTGTTTAAATGGTGGTTAAATATTTCTGTGTATTACTTCAAATTTGTTGTCTGCTTTTGGCAAAGTCTGGTGTTTGAACCAAAACACATACAATTCAATAAATTAATAAATATTATTTGTACATCATACGATATGACAATATCTCATGGACAACATCTCAATAGCAGATGATGAACTAGAAGACAGCTATTATAAGCATTTAGAATATTTACTGAATATATTCATTTTTATAATTGCCAAGTGTTTTAATTTTGTTTTGGAATGCTATGTCAGTCACTGTGTATTGAAATTGTGACTAGATCTGTCATTTGTGCTATACAAGGAGCAACTTAAATATTGTTTGACATTCTCAAATGTTGGAAATGGAGAGATACTCATTTTAGGTCTCATATCAAAATAGAGAAGACCAATGTTATAATTTTGTATCTTTGAAAAGTATACAGAACATAACAAATCATGTACACTACTGTTTTCAAAAGAAGAATACTGGTATTCTCTTTGTGATGTTTCATCCAATATATGGTAATATTATGTTAGCACGCTTTTGTAAAGTTCAAGCCTATCACATGATCTTTGTATGTATATTTTGCATGCAATTCTTTTATGGTGGTGTTTTCAAATATGAACACAGGACATAACATTTATTCTTTGACAATAGTATCCCCATAACTGCATTTTTGCTGGTTTATCTTTTATTTATCTATTGTCTACACCATAATGTATTTCTGTCTAAATAGCCATTTAACCATGTATGATAATGACAAAATATTGTTGAAGGTGAGGTTCATCAAAATTATTCCATCTCTGGTTTGTTGCCCATAAAAATGGTTCCTTGTGCTTGCCAAGTTTATTTATATAGGTCTATTCAAGCCAGGCTCATTTGTATAGAGTTAAAAGTAAATTTATCTGATTTATGGTAACTTGTACAAGATTTGCTCTCTTCCTATATACCCAAGAGTACTCCTTCAATCTGGGCTGCAATTAAAGGCCATACAAATGTAAGGAGAATTTAGACCTGTGTTTGTGCACAGAAAGATGTAGATATGTATAGCTAAGTTGATTAAGATATACTAGCTTATTTATTTTTGCCCTTTCCTCTAGGACAAGAATAATCCTCTAACCTGGGCAGCACAGAAAGGTCATACAGATGTGGTGAGGATTCTGATTGATGCTGGTGCAAACAAAGCGGCATGTGGTAAGGTAAGTCACTACTGTTTGGAGTTTAATCTACATGGGATACAGTCTGTATTAATACAAAGTTTGGTGTAAGGAGATTTTCCTGTTTATTTTTTCCACTCTCTGATACTTTCATTGGAATAAATATATGTTTCTGTTAAATAAATAAAACGCTTGTAGTATACGTACAATTCAGCCGTGTTGTATCGCCATGAAGACAAGCCTGTCTTTTGATAAAACCTCGAAGAAACTCTGCACAAAACCTAAAGAAGAAGGGCAACATATATACATGTATTGCTGCACTTCAAATGACATTCAATCCTAGTGACGTCACTTGATCTGTAAGTAACAGTGTCATACAAGAAAGGGAAAGTAGTCAACAATTATATGAATTGATACATCCAAAGTATGTATTGATTTAGGTTGTTACCTTAGAATGAGTTCTTAGTTTATTTTTCTTTTACATTTCTTTACTTTAAATCATTCTGTTTTATCAAAACAATTATGGTCTCTTTATTCCTCCTTACAGTCCACATAACTTATTACATTCTAATGTTAACGAACACAAGCCGCACATTCTTTTCTGTCACAGTTTCAAGATAGTATGCTCTTCTGCTATCAAAATTATATTGAATGAATATGACAAAAATAACTCCCGTGGATTCTTTGTGTCAGGCTTCTCAACAAATATCATCACTGTATCTTTGTTACACTACATTAATTAGATTATGAAATTTTCAATTAACAGAAGAATTTTTTTCTAGTTAAGTATGACAATCATATTCACGAAATATGCACATCTCGGGAATACTTAAACGTACATACTCAAAAGATAGCATGTGCAGTGTGGATGAGCATCTGCTGTGTTGGTGCTACAGAACACTTAGGGACGTGGAAAAACCCCTATTGAAATATTTATGATTGTAAATTATATATAATATGTTTTTGTTAAAAGTGAAAATCGCCAACACATCATGATGTTATGTTAACATTGTTATAACTTTTATCTCCTTGTTACTCAGCTTGTTTGTCCATAGTACATTCCTATATACCTTTCTTTCACAGGATGGAAAGACAGCACTTAGATGGGCTATTTATAAAGGTCACACTGAGGTGGCAAAGCTGTTGACAGATGCAAAGATTTTAAAAGAGTAAACGAAATCCTGGTAGGTGAGAATCCATCCATACGTACATAAGAATGTTTATTTTACTTTAATTTGAGTTGCAGAAAAACATTGCTACATGTAGAATCCTAATATCAACTCAATTTATTTGACATGGCTGCTAACCATTGGTAAATATATGTGTTAATAATATCAGATTGGCAAATGCTATATTTTCTATGTGTCCAATAACTTTCTTGTAAAAAATTGTTGGAAGATGTTTGCACAGATGGATATTAAGATTTCTAACCAATTCAATTGACTTGCATGAAGAAAATCATAAAAATATCATTGAAATAAATAATTTTCTCGAAAGGTTAACTTGATTTAAATATTGTAGTACCATGGGCTATTTTGAAAAAAAAAATTAAATAGTGGTGTCACATTGTTATATTTTGGAGTAAAACGGCAAATTTCTGCTAACACAAAAGAAAAAGGAAAAATTGCCCACTCAGTAGTATTTCTTTAAAAATAGTATTTGTGTCATCATTGCTTGTCAATCAACATATCTATTATATTAGTCCATATATTTTTTAATAATTTCTAGAAAAAAAACGTTTTCGTATCGAACCATATACTTTCAAGTAATGACAGTGTTCCCATACTAATTCTTGAAGGCTGGATGAGCTAGCTGTATGAGGTTTAAGGGTGGGGTAAATCTTCTAACATTAGCAAATAATATTTGCCATAGTAGTAAAAATCAAAATATTCTTAAATGTTCAGTCATTACTATAATGGTTCAATAACTTAAATATATTAATTATTTTACATTTACAGAATTTTTCTGGACCCGGTGCGATTCAACCTACCAGTATAAACAAACTTGGTCTCTGTCTACCTCAATAGGTTAGTAGAAGGATTCAATCACAACAAGGAACAGTGTAATGTAAGATACAAAGATTGTGTTTCTCCAGAACCGTGATAAATCACCATTTGTTTGTAAATGGAAAAATTGTTTTCACCGTACAAGAAGTGATTTGAGAGTGTACTCATTTTAACGTATCCAAAATGTCATAAAGTTGTGAACATGATATCGTGTGCGTCATCATTAATTACTTACAATGATGAATTTTTGTGCTGTGAAAGGAACAGTTTTTTACCCCTAAATATGAGATGTATGGCAGTACTCTATTTTCAATCAATATCTAAAAGTAGTTAACGAACATTGAAAAAAATGATACTGGGATATATGCATGGTAATCAGTAGCAGTGTTGCCATTTTAGTATTTCTATTTAAATCTTTCAACATACAGAGGCACCGTACAATACAGAAAACAATATAAACAAAGTTCGATGATAATTCAGTATAGTGTTATTAGTCCCCACGGACACCGTCCGGGGGACTTATAGGTTTGGTCATGTCCGTGCGTGTGTCCGTGCGTGTGTCCGTGCGTGCGTGCGTGCGTGCGTCCGTGCGTCCGTCCGTCCGTCCGTTCACGCAGATATCTCTGAGATGCCTGGAGCGATTTCATTCAAACTTGATACAAGGATTACTTCATATGTCATACAGATGCACGTCAATTTGTTTTGTGATACGATCCAATATGGCCGCCAGGCGGCCGTTTTATTACGATTTTTTCATGTACAGAGCCATAACTCAGGCATGTTCCAACCGATTTTATTCAAAGTTGGTACAAGGACATTGACCAATGTCATAGATATGCACGTCAATTTGTTTTGTGATACGATCCAATATGGCCGCCAGGCGGCCATTTTATTACGATTTTTTCATGTACGGAGCCATTACTCAGGCATGTTTCCACCGATTTTATTCAGAGTTGGTACAAGGACATTGACCAATGTCATAGATATGCACATCAATTTGTTTTGTGATACGATCCAAAATGGCTGCCAGGCGGCCATTTTATTACGATTTTTTCATGTACAGAGCCATTACTCAGGCACGTTTCAACCGATTTTATTCAAAGTTGGTACAAGCTTATTGACAAATGTCATAGCTGTGCACGGCAATTTGTTTTGTGATACGATCCAAAATGGCCGCTGTGCGGCCATTTTATTAGGATTTTTTTCATGTACAGAGCCATTACTCAGGCACGTTTCAACCGATTTTATTCAAAGTTGGTACAAGGACATTGACCTATGTCATACATATGCAAGTCAATCTGTTTTGTGATATGATCCAATATGGCCGCCAGGCGGCCATTTTATTACGATTTTTTCATGTACAGAGCCATTTCTCAGGCATATTTGCATGTTTCGACCAATTTTATTCAAACTTGGTACAAGGACATCGACCAATGTCATAGCTATGCACATCAATTTATTTTGTGATGCGATCCTTTATGGCCACTGTGCGACCATTTTGTTACGATTTTTCATGTCCTGAACCATAACTCAGACATGTATCAAGTGAATTTATTCAAAAGTATTTTTATCACAGACCTAATGAAGAGGACTCTATCCTCTCTGAGGACCTGTAATCAAAATACCCATTAACAAGTGGGGACTGTGTCATCAACGATGACTTGTTATTAAGCACCCCTGAAGATATGAATCTCAGGAATATAGCAACTGACCTTGTAAAATAAATAATATTAATGAGGATGTATGCATATCGATGCTTTAATGTCTTAAGCACGTAGTGTGTAGCATTTTTAGCATTTCTATTATTTCCATCTTTCTTCATGTTTGGGTGTTATTCAATAGACCATATCCAAACTAGTCTCAATGGTAATCCAGTACAGTATTATTATCATTGTTATATAATGGTATAAAATCAAGCTATTCATGTTCAGTATTTTCTTTATGTGGAGGATTGTCAGTGATATTTCCATTTTGAAATGCAATTTCATCTGTATGGTAGATTAATTAGAAGATATCATATTACACTCACATTATTGGCATTATATATTGACTAGGCCGCATATTCAGATATACATGAATTTATACATCTCTATCATTTGAGTTCTTGCTTTTGCCAGATATGAGTGATTCATTTTTTCACCCACTCTTCATTTCCAATGAAGAACAAGGGTTTGATGTAAATCTCTGATTGTTTATCTTTATCCCCTATATTATGCCTGGTAGCATCGCAGGTAGCTATATCTGTGCAATTGTTGCCATACACAATTCCTTAATTCATACATATCGGAAAACAAACTTGATGAAAGTGATATATTTTGTTAGTAGCCATAAGTGAGCCATATATACACTGTTTTCTAATGTTGTAAATTGTTAGTCCCCACGGACACCGTCCGGGGGGACTTATAGGTTTGGTCATGTCCGTCCGTGTGTGCGTGCGTGCGTCTGTCCGTCCGTCCGTCCGTCCGTTCACGCAGATATCTCAGACATGCCCAGGTCAATTTCTTTCAAACTTTGCACAAGGATAGTACCCTACCCCATACAGATGCACGTCGATTTGTTTCACAATGCGATCAAATTTGGCCGTGTTAGAGGACTTTTTAGTTTTCATCTCCATAGACTCCTTTGTATAAGGCTGTCTCCATAGACTCCCATGTATAAGGCAGACCATAGACTCCCATGTTTAAGGCAGTCCATAGACTCCCATGTATAAGGCAGTCCATAGACTCCCATGTATAAGGCCAAGAAAATAAAAATTTAGTTTCTCATCGTATTCATATTGCAAAAAGGATGCAGTGACACAGTTTTTAGTCCCCATGGATGAAGTCCAGGGGGCTTATAGATTGGGTCATGTCCGTCCGTGAGTCCATCCGTTCACGCAGGTATCTCAGATATTTTGACAAAATGTCACGTGACCTTGGTGACCTTTGACCTCAAATATATATATTTGTCCATAACTCAGTAACCACAAGTGCTACACCCTTCATATATGGTATGATGGGACAGCTTATGACGCCACATATTGTACCTCATTAATTATGCACATATCTAATTTTGAGCAAGCCAATCGAGCTAGAGGTCTGATATTTGGTATATAGGGATGATTTAGCAATACAATTTTTTTTGACAAAATGTCACATGACCTTGGTGACCTTTGACCTCAAATATACATATTTGTCTATAGCTCAGTAACCACAAGTGTTTAACCCTTCTTATTGTATGGTATGATGGGACAGCTTATGACGCCACATATTGTACCTCATTCATTATGCACATATCTAATTTTGAGCAAGCCAATGGAGCTAAAGTCTGATTTTTGGTATATAGGGATAACTTTGCAATACAATTTTTTGACAAAATGTCACGTGACCTCGGTGATCGTGGACCTCAAATATACATATTTGTCCATAACTCAGTAACCACAAGTGTTACACCCTTCATGTATGGTATGATGGGACACTTTATGACGCCACATATTGTACCTCATTAATTATGTGCATATCTAATTTTGACCGAGCCAATAGAGCTAGAGGTCTGATTTTTGGTATATAGGGATAACTTAGCAATGCAATTTTTTTCAAAATGTCATGTGACCTTGGTGACCTATGACCTCAAATATACATATTTGTCCACAACTCAGTAACCACAAGTGCCAAACCTTTCATATATGGTATGATGGGACACCTTATGACGCCACATATTGTACCTCATCAATTATGCACATATCTAATTTTGAGCGAGCCAATAGAGCTAGAGGTCTGATTTTTGGTATATAGGGATAACTTAGCAATACAATTTTTTTTCAAAATGTCACGTGACCTTGATGACCTTAGACCTTGATTATACATATATATGCATAACTCAGTAACCACAAGTTCTATAAGCTTCAATTTTGATAGGATATTAGACCTTCAGATTTCACATCTCGCACATATGTATTTCTTGGCTGGCCAACACAGCTAGAGGTCTGATCTTTTTTCCCGATTTAGAACCATAACTTAGACATGCCTCTTGTTATAAATTGGGAAAAATGACATAAACCTATGTGCCCATAGATGTGAACTTATACACTCCAGCGATACTTTTTAATGACCACATTTCCCTGCCCCATCAAGACTAATACTCCTTTTACAAGTGGGGACTATGTCATTGACAATGACTTGTTTTTCTGTAGAATATAGTGTACTTATTGGATGTATTATAGTGACTTTGTCAAAGACGTGTGCCATATTGTGAAATATTGATGTTATGAATTGCTGACGAATTGATGATTTCTCAGTTGCTCTGTTTTACTTTATTACAGTAGGTCATTATGATGAGAGGTTTTCAGAATCAGAATCAATCAGAAATTACACTGTTTCTGAACATATCTGTTTTGATATTTCAATTTATAAGAAAGGAAAAAATCTGATGTGTAATTCACTTATCAAAATTTTAGACCAACCAAGGTCAAAGGCTCATTGCTTAGCACGTAGTTTCCTTTTCATGGATAACATTGAAGTACGTTTTACAGTTTAGTTTGTATAACGTACAGTGTCTAAGTACCATGTTTAAGAATACAGTGTCTAGATGTGAAATGTATTCAAAATGTTTTACTTTTCATGAACATAAGAAGTTCATTTAGCAGAGTAGAATATGCTAATACAGTGTCCTTATAGTCTGCAGTTTAAAATCACTAAATGAACACAGTATCTATAGGAATTCACAGTATATATTGAACGTTAATACTAAAAATTGACATTGTTTTATACGAATTAGTTATCGGACTGAATACTTTACTCGTGAATTTTTAACATTTCATGTATGACTTGTTTTATGTGATAATAAGTATTTGGTTTACTTGTGTATTAAATGCATCACTGCAACGGATTATTTGAAATAACATGTGTATGCTACATATTCACTAAAATACATCATGTTATCTACCACTACTACTACTATTACTATTACTACTACTACTACTACTATAACTACCAAATCAAAATGCTTTTTAACCACTATAGTTTGTGTTAAGTTGCTACAAAGAGAAGCTTTCAAGTAGTCAACAAATGAAGCATGTGTTATTGCTTTGCTATCTATTCTTTAATGTTTAGTGACTTTGTAGATGTAGGTTTCAGTAACATTATAACATTCCTTTTCCAAAGTTTTGAAGTCTTTTCAAATGGACTTATCTTACTTTCAATTACTTGATCAGAAACTATTATTTGATCCATAGACTATATGCGTGTATTTGGTCAATACAATAGTTACTATTTTTTTGTTTGCATTACTTGACGCATTTAAATTTATGTAATAAACAGAGTTGGTTGATGTTATGGTTTGTAGCATACTGTAGAGGATATTATACTTAAACTTATCCGTGAAAGAAATATTTTAATGACATGAAGAATTGGTGATATTTGTTTGTTGAAAATACTGTGATCTCATCTTTGTAAAATGGTTACATTACATAAAAATGATTAGTCTTTTTTTAAAATCTATCACTACCAAATATAATGCCTTACAAGAGTCATGAAAAGATGAAATTTGTCAAAGCTATAAATACATAAAGACAAAAATGTATCCCTTGGGTGTTTAAAAACATTTATGATGCATTACTATTAACAGAGTTTAAGGGTGACATATTACACACCAAAGGGAGACCTGTGACTGTAGAAAAGCTCAGAGTAATGTTTAGTGTTTGAGTTTAAATATTATTTTTCAGTATGTGAAATATCCAATAATTCAGTCTGATTAATAAACTGTCACATTAAATCTCGAAATATGGCAGATATTTCACAACAAAGAAAAGATATTTTTTAAACATAGTGATTTTACTACTACTTGGTATTAATGAGAATAGCAATATTATATAACTTTTGGAAGAACATTTTTACAAATCATTTAAAGTATTTTTCAGTGAAACAAGGAATGTGGTTAAATCTTTGTTACCATAGAATTTATTTTGAATGACTTGATGAGAGAGTCTACATACTAAGCAGATGAAAGTTTGTAAATCCCTCAGTTGCTGATTACTTTGATAAACACATTTGTAGCAGGCATGTTGATTTGATTATCGTGCAATTTCCACTCACTGCTGGTACTTTTCAACTGTTCTAATTTCCAACATTTATTGACATTACAGTTTGTGACCATGTGTTTGTAACTGTTTGTAATTGTATAATTCAGAGATGATTATTAGAAATTTTGCCCTGCTGATTGATGCTTCTCGAGCTCGTTTCAAATCAACTGCAGTGTTTTTTTCAAAGATTGTATGCAAGGAATTTTTATAGTGTAATTTTTGACAGATTATATTCAATAAAACGTTTCATTGGTGAAGGGATGAAATCTTTAACAGATATATTTATTTAACTGATGTCCAGATTGTGAGTGATATGCTGTGAGATACCTTATAAAAGGGGACAGCCTAGATTCCTTATAAGGAACACTGTAATTAAGGTGCCATTAACCTCTTGTGATTTACATCAACCAAATGCTCCTCATTGAAACTTAGAGGCAATATTTGTTGCAGTCCAAGACTGAAAGTCAGGGTATATCGTGTAATGAAAAACAGTTGATAAGAGATAATACCTGGTGTTGATTTCGTAGATATATTTTGCCATATCAAACAGCTTTACATACCGGTGAATCTGGCATTGAAATTTTTAAATAAACATGAACAAAATTGAAGGATATAAAGGCACATTTTCACACACTGTGGCAATAATCCCTCTCAGAAACATAAATATCAATAAGAGGTATCTGTTTAGCGGTTTTCAGTAGCATTCATTGTGTATAGAGATATGGTGTGTGTGTATCTTTGAACAATCTGAAATTAAAATGTTGTTCGGTTTTAGTTTTATCTCAGAGAAGTATATTACATTTGAATGGAGGTTCTCCTTCATCGATATTTCATACCTATAACAACATGAATCCCTTTCATTTTTTAATTTCAATCATTAAAGTTACCGAACCCTCTATACTCCATTTAGCCTCTGTTACCAGGGATACAATGTTCTCAGATGGAATTCAGTTGTATCAAAGTATGTAAAACACATAGAGATAGTAGACCAAGTTATGAAATGATTCTGCGTCACAAATGAACTCTCGCTTTTGTTTTAATTTTTTTTTTTTCAAAGCTACAAATGGAATCTGTGTTTTATCACAGATGTGTTTTGTGATTACACCTAGCTATCTGCCTTCCTTACATCTTCACTGTCATCCCCTTAGCCAATCGGCTCTTCTACCCATGACTGTTATCAATCCTCCTTCCCAGCCAATCAGCCACGTTTGCACACGACACTACATAATCAAGCCTTTGTCTCATCGCTCCCATTCATTCATTCATTCATTCATTCATTCAGCCGCTGGGTTCATGCCATACCATGTCGGTTATGTTCACTTCAGGTTTCAATCAAAAATGTCATTATCATTGTCATCATCTATAGCAATCAAACTTGTATGACACTTTTGGAGAAGTCAACGATTTTTCCACAAATTTTTGTAAACTAAAACACAAACGAAATGAATGAAAGCGGAAAAAAAAAAATTAAGAAAAATGTTCACTTTAAAATCAGTTTTAAAAATCACATTTACGTCCAAATGAATATTTTTATGCAATCACAAAGAGCAATCGTTGTTGAAATTGAAACGAAATATACTAATGTTATGCTGGACAAGTAATTTTAACGAGGCCGCCCGACTGTCCTGTTGTTCCTGAAGAAGCGCGTCAGTAAATTTAAACAAACATGTTTACCGGCACGTTTCACTTAGTTAACCGACAGAAACTGCATGAAAAGCCAATAAAACTAACTGTATTAGCATGAATTAATGCCTGTATTTTAGCTGAAGAGTGCATATACAGATGAATACAGTCAAGAATCCATTGTTGTATTCAGCAATCCTGCATTCATGTGGATTTATGTGAATTCACGTGAATTATTCTATAATACACACAATTCATTAATGTGAATTTATCTGTACTATTGTGTTTTGAAATTAATCACAGATATCATATTCACCCGTCCAGGAGGTTTACAAAACATGAATTTCACAATGAAAACCTATATACTGATTGGCACTATCTGCCCGCCGAAAGACCTTATGAAGCGTCAGTTAATGAATGAATGTAATTTATTCCGTTTATATAAAGCCAATGTCCTTTCCAATACAAATGATACACAGTAATGCATCATACCATCTTGGTATTTGTGCAGGAATCTATCCAGGTTTGTAATAAATTATCCCTTTTCTTGGAAAGCAAAAATAGAAGTTTTTTTGGTTGACATAAGTTGACAAAACTCGTACTCTTCAGGGCGCCAAAGAAATAACTAGGAATGCATTTATTCCGCAGTTTTCTATTTACAGACAAATAAGTCGCATGCGGTATTCGTCCTCGACTTGCCGCAATTACATACTAAGCATTTTTTCGGTTCTTGGGGATTTTTATCCTTTCCCGTCTACATTGTACAATGCGCAATACGTGACTAGATAGTCTTAAGCGAGTCAAAACACTTCTGTAAATCTTCTTTACTATTACACACAAATATATTTCCAGGCATGGGCAACATTTGAAACAACAATAAGTTCTAAGCTTGCTAACAGATTTTAGGTCAGACCTGATGTTTTGCATCGGTGGTACATCTTGAAATCATTACATGTTTGTCAAAAGACTTTCTCATTTGAAACACTTTGTAGCAACCAAGCATCTGCGAAACCAGGGTTAGATAACATACATTTAACTTGCATTTCCTAGCAGTATATATTCTTTTCTGCTCTTTCACACTGTAATTTGAAGCAAAGTGACAAAATACTGCCTGTTTCAGCATGCAACAATTTCAGCCAGTATTTCACTTTTTTAATTAGACGATAAACGTATTAATAAGACCATATCGGCCAGTTTCAGCTGATTTAAAATCGGCAATATTTTCCAATCGTATCATCCCCTATGTTAAAAACGCAGCTTTATTCGCTTGGTTTTCTGTGCAAGCTACCATTCACCACTGCTTGACATTATCATTAAACCAAGGTATTTGTAGAAGTGTAAAATCTAAATTGTGTCTCCATTCAGATACCACATATATGAATTTTATGGATGTCCACAACGCCTAAAATGAACAATTTGGGATTTACTATAATTGAGATTCAATTGCCACTTTTACAGTATTCATTTCACTTAATTAACAAAATCTGTAAACCTATCATTGTACAGCCCATCAAAACAATAGCGACAGCAATAAGCAGTGAAATTAAATGTATCCCTTATATATAAACACCGGATGAATACTCCATTTTTAACTCAGTTTCCATGTCATTTTCAAAGAAACAAAAAAGTGAAGAAATTATTGAACCCTATAGTAGACCACACATATAATACAAACAATCAGTTTAACCATGTGGCGGCACAGGTTTGAACGATTGTGTAAATTGACTTCAAACAACTAAAGAAATCTCCATTGATGTCATTTCCCACAATACCATCAAACCTGGGTAACTTATTATTTTTGAGCTTGTTTATACTATAAACTACTTCATCTATTGTAATAGAGTCATCTAGTCAGCTACAGTGAATGTTATAATTGACTTGGCCGTCTAGTTCTGCATTTTGCCAAATTGTGAGTTTTTGTTTATTGCATTGGCTAAAAAGGTGTCGATTTTACTTTGCTTATATTCTTTTTATCATATCAATTAATTTCTGATATGATTTCTTGGTTTTCAACAAAAGATAGCAGAGTCGCTATCTCCGTTTGCAATGTGACGGTTAATGATATCGATATGACTTCGCACTAAATTCGACTCCCAAAGATCATGATAAGGTTTTAATTTATTAATTTACAGTTATCGCAGTATGTTCTGTTGATGGTAACTTTCCTAGGCTATCAGTTCCGACTATATTTTCGTCGTTTCCTTCTGACATATGTCTATATACACCAGGTATTGCGAAAATCAACGAAATCTGATCAGACTTTGTACGACGACTACAATTTCGAAATTCCTTACACAGAACACGATTGGAACTAATTTGAGATAATTGGATGGTGACGTAGTGTCGACTTAATGTGCACATATAACCTCATGTACTTTTCTTTTTAAGTTACACACTTGTTTTTATGAATAATTTGGAAACTTACAACATTAAGCTATAGGGCACCTAACAATTTTGATAAATTTGAAAAATATGAAGATTAAATTTTCCCAAATTAGTTCCAATCGTGTTACAGGTAAAATTGTTTTGGTGTACACGGATACAGTCTACAATGCTGCAGTCGTGTAGGGTAATACATATGTAGAAATAGCTTGAGTCGCCTTTTCGACCATTAACAATTCTAAATCCTGCAGAAATACAAAAACAAAGTAGAAGCCTTTCATGGGAGTTCACAACATTATTGATCTTCATTCAAGATGATATGTTACTATCAGTATCATAGTCGTCACCGGCCGGAATGTGACAATTATCGTGTCGTACTCAATGAAAGCGAGCATTTAGGTCTCTGCAAATAATAAACTTGCATGACGGATACAATTTTTAATATTTAACAAGTTCATTCTGATGAACGAAACGCCACTGGATCGTAAAGTAATTTGACTTCGACCATTTGCTTTGGTCACCAGGTCCTGTGAAGGATTATTTTGTGATTCGTCTTAATGTGAGTCACCAGGTCCTCAGTATTTTGTCTTTCTTTCAGTTGCATGCTTTCTTCATTCCCTTCTTTTACTTTAATTATGGTCATCTTCTCTCATAGAGGAGATGCCAGAGTCATTCTTGGACGAGACGAATGTTGTATTTGTGCGCGATCCGCTGTTTGCTACGTCATAACTTACCCTCCCATCGTTTGGATTTTAGCCGTTGCTATTTAATTTTATTCAAATCTCTATTATGAATATTGAAAATACAATTGTTGTAAATCACTCCAGATTTATTCTATTGGCGGTGATGATCTTGACATTGTCAGGATTGATTGAATGTCTGACAATGTCAAGATCATTTCATGTGAAGACCATTGCATCAAACGCAGAGTGAAAGAGGCTATTGAAATCAAAGCACAACGGCCAGCCCTCAATGGGATGAAGGGATGGAAATTCCAGCAGTTTACAACCCCCTCCTGCGGTCAATAGACCGGTTACGTCATCCTACTATTCACAATGACACAACAGCTGATGAAGGCTGAGTGATTCAGTCGAAATATTCTACCGAAAGCAAAATCGCTATGAGTTACAGGAATTACCGCGAATAGAATATGATTCCAGAGCAATGAAACATATTTTTAGTTGCACACCAGATTTGACACTGCTGGACATTTCACGGTCTTTGACGTCGGTATTTTCAGTTTTAATTGGTGTTGTGACCTACAGGCTGTTTTTTGAACCACACCTTTGATGATCCTTCGTATTTGCACATGGGTCGTAGGTAGTATCCGTTCTTTTCCCCATAAGGTGGACACAGCGAAACGTTTTTTATATAGCTGGACATGACATCTCACTGGATTATCGGTATTTACATAATGTTTCACTTCCTTGCGACGCACTTTCATGTGTTTCAGTACGCCTAGATTGCTCTTTGACACGTCTTCGACGTATAGCAGATACGGGGTGTCGCTATCAGGTTCATTCAAAGTAATCGGAGGTTGGTCAAAGCGAAGCGCGCCGTGTTCCTGTCCACTTCAGAGGGCATTTTTTTCCATTCAAGAATACAATTGTGCGAACAAGAATCAGGGGGAATGGTCACCTAGTACAGTATATCGATTTGCTCAGTTACTGTAGATATTGCCTCCTAAGCCTTTTTCTTGTTCCAATACCAATGCTAGAGTCACTTCATCTCTGCATCAATAACCTGACGGAAACCGACGAATTTTTTGTCGGCAAGAAAGTTTATCCGGGATTTGTCTTTTGAAACAAAGCAATGAGAGTAAAGTTTTTGGTGCGTACGGGTGCCCGTCGACTTTCCTCACTTCCGGAACGAACTTACTCATCCAATAATGCGAATCGTCCGTGGCCATCGTTTCTATACTATGAGTTATCATAAGTCCGTAGGGCCCACATATTACGGCGTTGAATATTCCTGGGGATGGAATTTTTGCAACTCCCTGTACGCAGAAGTCCGACACTGGGTCAGCAAACCCCCTCTCGAAATATCCTTTAATGAAATAAAACAAATATTCAATATACATTCTCACTTGCATGTTCAATGACAAGGTACTTATAAAAAGTGGAAATGGCGGAAATTACTAATTAATGACTCACCGAAGGGATGTTGGTCTCTGCTACATCAATAGTTTCGAAACCACGCTCGTTCATGCTGCTTGTGAGGCTTCAAGTAACTCTTCATCAGAGATAACAGAAAATTCTGGATACACTTCCTGTGCCATGATGCCACTATGACACGTTGATCGAAAAGATAATTGTACCTCGTGGCCGTGCATTTATACCAGTCCACCTGCCACTGTACACGTGTAAAACATGCACAACCAATTAAATCGGAAGAAACATTGCGCATGAGCTCATTACTAGGCAATAATTGGTTGAGTTCGGTAATGTATACATCCCAGGTGCAAAACGTTGAATAATCAATACTTCTGCAAGTAGGATCATACCATTTTGAAAGTTAGGCCGATATCAACCCCTTCGGTTCTGCACAAAAGATTTTCGAACACTGTATTGCCGTTTAAGGGATGTTTAGATGTAGAGGGGCTTGCACCACTCACTCGTTGTGTATGTCAAATATCGTATGACTACCTCGGCGATATCAACCTCGGACTTCGTAATCAGACGATATTCACACGAAATTGTCATATTGCAACATTCAGCTATGGGACACGAACACGTTTGGGAAGTTTGAACAAAATGAAGATCCAATTCTGCAAAATTATTTCTAATCGTGTTTAAGTAAACGGCTTTCGATCTATTCGACTAGAAAGCGATTAATGTTGAAAGTTTAAAAGAATTTAATGCAATAAATGTATTATCCCGAATAGATCTCAAATTTAATGAAAATCAACAATGACGTAATAATCTCTGTCAAGTATTACATTTTTGTGTTATGTGGGCCCAATATAGCATTTCCATGTCCCATAGCCAACATAGCTAATAGTTTTGAATCATCGAATAAATTTAGTGTACTAAATGTAGTATTCTAAATAGACATCTTTTGTAGACATCATTGGCTGTGGAGTAAAAATGGTTTGCGTCATCTTTCGTGTGTTTTGCACGATGCCAGCCACAGTGTATGAGGTGCTCGCTGAACCATGTCTCATAGGAAAAAACTTCATAACTTTTTTCGAGCTGCTTATGCAGCTATCTCTTTTCCTAAAAATACAAAATGAAATATCCGATCTGCTGTCGTTTTTATTATGGCTTTTTAACGAGTACCAAAGTCAATTTTCGTTGCTGTTATAAAATATAATTCAGTCATTTTTTTCAGATCTTTCCGCAAAATTTTGATCGAAAAGTGTAGCTAATGAAAACTGATGCCCATTTAGATCAAGATTATAAAACAATAAACAAAAAAGCATAAAAATTGGTGAAATATTGCATAACATTTTCAAATTAAAATTTACAGCATTCGAAGGGTAAATACGAAAACGTTAGCCACTGAATTTAAATGTTTCATTTTTTCCTCACGTAATCCAAAGATATCAGTGAAGTAAACACCATATCGTGATTGTCAAACGAAAACTCGCTACAGACACTTTTTTATCCGATATTAACCACAGAATAAGACCGCTACCTCTTTCCGTAAATTAAATTTTAAAAATACCCTATCTGGGCTAGTTTTAATCGCAGCATTGTAATACAACGACAATTGGGCATCAAAGTTTTTACTTTTATCCTCGAGGGATTCAAAGATAACACTGTATTAAAACAGCGTACTGTGTTTGTCAAAAAATAAATCCCGCTATATAATCGTCATTTATCCATTATCTAGCTACAAAATGAGACAACTATCTCAATCCGTACGTTAAATTTCTTAAAATATAAGATCTTTGGTAGCTGTTATTGCCAACTTGTAAAACAACGACAGTTAGGCATCAAAGTTTTCATATTTGTTCCTCGCGGGATTCAAACAGATCACTGAATTACAAAACGTGCCGGTGTTTGTCAAAATAAAACCCACTATATTCTCGTCATTTATTCGATATCTTGCCCCAAATTAAGAGAGCTACCCATTTCCGCGAGTTCAATTAAAAATACCCGCTATGCGGTAGTTTTTATCACCAGTTAGAATTACTCCGACAGTTATAGGTATCAAAGTTTTCAGTTTTGTTTTATTTTGGATTCAGAGATATCACTGAAATAAGGTAGATCGCGCGTCGGGGACAGATTTTTGGACTCTCAAACTTTTACAATTCTTTCTGATCTACCACTTGTGGGTTCACTTTAAAGCACAGGGATAGTGGCCATATTGGATTTCAAATATCAATAATATTGTGTTATTTGTTTTTCTAGTACCAATATTGCAAGGTGACCGTAGATTTTTATCTTTGATTTTGAAAGAGAATTGTTGAAAGATTCATTAAGGAAAGTTTCGACAAAAGTTGAAGTCTTTCACGTTCGAGGCGCATACTGAACTAAATACCGTACGGTGGTTGTCAAAATAATACTCTCTGTCCGTACACTAAGAAGGAATTACCAGATTACGTCTAGCTCATCTTTGCTTAATCTGCAAAACGAAAATAGGGGTCAGGGACTTTCAGACGGCCAATACTACACGCACCACGAACGTGTGAGGGAAGTGCAAGCCGCAATTGCCAAAGTTTTATAAAAAAGAATTTCATAACAAAATGTTGCAAGTCCTGTTATTTGGTCATCGTGGACGAAACTGTGAATATAGTGGTAAATAAGAAGATCATTATATTTATTCGGATAGTAAAGAACGGAGAAGCTAGAGCTATAACGTTACTTTTAGGAAATGTAACCATTGCTGTCGGTAACACCGAGACTGTCACCGAGGCGATATTACGACAGTTTGGGAGCGATGATATTACGAAATACAATGTCATTGGACTTTGATTAGACTGTGCGTCTTTCATGACTTGCCGTCTAAACGGAATCGGAGTACGCCCTCAGACGTAAGTCTGGCGGCAGGTCCCTGATTTGAACAATGCGGCGAAAATGAAGTCAGGATACAAATTTCAGCAATGACGATAGTGGCATTCACACAAAGAGCAGATCTTATACTTTGTTTGCTATACCTTTGTCATGTTTCAAATCGATGCTGAGCTGTTTGTTGTCTTTTCTCCCATGATACTGTAAATTTCTGTTTCCTCGTTCTTGATAACCTTGTGAAATTCTCTGTCACGTTTGAAAGCTAGTTTACATAGAATGTTTGCATGAGTCTTCATGATAATTCCGTTTTCACGGCCCATAATTGTTTTTGTTTTGTTCGTGTCAACACATTGTTCATCGAACTGTTGCAGACATGCACGAAACTCACGAAGGTCTTCATAGAAGTTTTCCCGTAGCTGTTCATTTTTTTCTAAAACGTGGAATTAAAATGACTGAATAGTTAAACTTCAGCTTAACTCCTTTTCACAATCTTCTCTGCAACGGATTGTGTCCTCTCTTCTTACTCCTTATACCTTTGCTAATGTATAATATATCATTCATTTACAAGCATTAAATCTTCTTCAGCAACACAACAGATTATTTACTGTAACAGTAATCGGATATCATAAATCAAGTTTTTGTCCAGATTTCGAATCATTTCATTAATAGCAGAATCGTTCTTGTCAAAACGATAATCAAATTCAAAACTATTAGACAATCTATTTCTCATTAGAAAACTCGCACCCCCTTTTGATTTCTTCAAATATTTGTCCGGATTTGTAATAAGTTTTCCAGTGGTGTTTTACTTTTAGTTTGATTAAATATGCTCAGGAATCTGTAAAAACAAAATGCTGACTCGAATCTTATTGTCATATAGGTTGCGTTAGGCACAACTTGACCAAGCTTCAGCCTGTTGTACCTCAAATGGTTTGCTATTATGTTGAAATAGATTATTTTAATCCCCGATGGTTTTTGATGCATTAGAAGTCTGCGTGGGAAAGGATATCTCTCGGCGAATATGTTACCCTCCTTTGGCAGAGCAAATGTTCATAGCCAAATCGCTGAATGATATAATTGGTTGTAGAACTGGCTGTTGTATGAGATATGGTAAAAACAATTTGTCTTCTTCTTGGCATAATATTTCTGCCCTCGGGCGTTTTTTAATTGATTCTCAAAGCAGACGGATCATCCTAAAATAATGGAAAATGATCATAGTTGCAATATCGGATGCTTTTCGCATCGCAACCGTTTCATGAAGTTAAGTATATAATTTAGCTCTTAAAGTGGTATAAGTGATCTGATACATGAATATAATTGACAATACTACAAGCCACTTTCACTATGAAAAAAATGTTCTCAATATGATAACAATAATAAATGAAATAGACCTATTATTATAGTAATTGAAATTGACTTATTATTACAATTGAGACTTATGTTCACTGAGAGCATTGTATACCTATCGCAGCCTGAGACATGGAATATTTAGCACCATGTTAAACTATTTTGTCTGTGACAACGCTACGATGGCTATGTAGGTTATGTTTGATTTCCATCTGCCAAGATAAAGTACAACACTGGCATTCGCACCAGCGCGGAAGTTGACGTTTATACATATTTAGGTCTTAAAGAATTTTCGTAAAATCAGTTAAGCCTGCTACGTGAAATGCCTTAGTAAGGTGTGCAGCAGTTGGACTAGTACACATTTAAGATAAGGTTTTACTGTGAGAAACACTCGTTTATTGTTCCCCTTTTGACTAATTTGTTTTTAAGGTCAACACATTAATGTAGGGCTCTAACGTGACACTTTTGTATCAGCACAAACTTAAATCAAAACTGATAGGTCACCCATTTGATAAACCTTGTTTGTCCCTAACCGAGTGATACGAACTGCAAGAATGACTATCTTGTTTGTTTGAACACCACATTACGTTCTTGTAAAGAATGGCTAAATCGATTTGAACTGAAACACCAGTATTAGTGACACTTGGAATGAAATTGTATCGGGGGAAATATCAGGTGGCTTCGATAATCGATCCATTTACTTCAAGTGACGCTAGTGTTTTCTGGCGAAAATTGCGTAGATCTATCTGATCGTTGTAACCAAGGTAACCAAAATAAGTTAAATACTCATAGGTTGTAACAGCGCAGGATCATATGACCTTCATTTGCATGTCGTCTTCATTGAAACAAGGCTTTCTTAATACACAGGCCATTGAAACGCCTCTGAAACGGTTCTGGGCCAATACTGACACAGAAAGTTATGTGTGGACACTTCGAAGTGGTTCTGAAGCGTTTCAGATTTGAGACGGTTTTGTCGGCCCGACCAGAGCCGTTGTAGGGATTAACTCTATCTGAAAATCGCTGTGTGGACAGACTGAGCCGCTTCAAACGCCCTCACGCGACATAAAACAAACAACAACCAACATACAATATTAACTTTCGCCATGGCTGCCGAACACAGTACTACATCTCACGGTATACTGGTCCGACGAAGAGATAAGCTTGCTACCAAAAACCCTATCAATTCGACCAGAAAAAAATAATTACGATTTGAAAAACGTCGAATTAATAGGAAATTAAAACTGCCGAAATAATTTAGTGGTCGAATTTAATTTGGAACGAGAATGAAATTTAAGCTAGACATGTTTGCCATGTTGAGACTGCTTCAAAGCATGGACTGTGAAATTTTGTGAGGTCGACAAATTAGGTAACAAAAAACCCTCAAACGCACGTGGGTGTCACATCAAAATCAAAGTGGCCGCGATTACAGACGGAACAATTTGTGACACTGCTACCGGCCGCTCGACGGACGGTATCGTTGACATCGTGTGCCAGCCCTTGGAAATATATTGTAACTCCCTGACAGGCAGATGAGATAGTCTAATGGCGTTTGATTAATTGAAAGTTTGTAAAAAATAATAAAAAATGACATCACCGATCATAAGAAACGTGGTGTTGAAGATAATAGTTTTTAAGAGAAGACTATGACGACCATATTTCTGTAAGTATTATCTAACTTTAGAAAACCAACATCTGAAGATTTACTTCAACCAACACTTTTGGATTTGTTCTACTCTTTATTATAAGATTAGTCGAATTTCTGGAAAGTAGGTGTACATTTTCGATGTCTGTGTATCGTCTACACCGAAGTCATATCCGAAAGAGTATAATCAGTTCGCGACAGCGTAAACCTCTCTCTCTCTCTCTCTCTCTCTCTCTCTCTCTCTCTCTCTCTCTCTCTCTCTCTCTCTCTCTCTCTCTCTCCGGCATTTCAATGTTTTATATTGTCGACATTTATATATCAGTCTGAAGATTCAGGTCACTGCTCAGTGAAAGTAGTTGATGTCAATTTTCCGTATCAGGCATGGTCTGTATCGTCTCTCTAATTGTTAGCTTGTTCCTGTTATATTCGACATCAGACTCAAAACATAATGTGAACAACGCTGATAATATAACTGATATAATGCATCTTTCGTATCGAAAACCGGTAAAGTTCGCAACTGGTGACATGTCACGGCCTGGAGAAAGTTCATCCCCATCGATCGAATGTCCGTGATGCTTTTGCTTCCAAATAGACGTATTGAAATGCACAGGGAACTTCGCGTATGGCAATTATATGAATTTTACCATGAAGAAAGTCTGTGACTTTAAACTGGCCGTACAACCAACAATAAACATGACGGAGCAATGATACCGACTTCAGAGACTTCGATTTTTTTTTCATTGCGACCTCGACCGCTGGTGAGAGCGAGTCGTCTAATTTTTTCCCACTGGCTATTTGGCTTTGAATTTTCAATTGCCATCATGTGCTAAGTTAAAGCTAAAAACAAGACGGGCGTTCTCTGTAAATCAATAAGCCTTTTGAATATGAAAAAATCGGACATCTGAACCTCAACACGCAGCTTGATAGTTGTTCTCCGAATCAGGACAGGGACATCGGCCCGGGACATCGGCGAGGCCGGATTCCATGTAGTAGCTATGGCGACCGCTCCTTCGTTGTAAGAAACCATGCGATGTACGCTCCCTTGGGCCGTGGAATTTCGCCTTATCGCCTCTACAGACTACACCGTCTATTACCTAACCATGCTATTAAACAATCACACGATAGTTCAGTAACATATATCTTCATTAATCTACCGATCATCGACCGTCGAACATTCAAAAACAATTGTCGCGGTCACAAGTAAAAACTATCAATAAGTCGCGCGCTTAATTATTTTTACTGGTTTTGAGAACTTCTAAAATAACTTGTAATCTGCATATCTTCGCACATCGAACCGATATCGTATACCTATCACCGTTGAAGTTTATGTCTTTCATTGTAGAGTTCTTTTCATCCAAACACATATCCAGAAGAGTCCCACAGAGCGGTCAAATGAGAGGATTGTGCTCCCGAAAGAACGAAAATCAGCAACTCACCCTGGACGTGATTTAAAACAATAGCGCTTGTGGATAGGACTATTCTATTTGAGTAAAAAGTGCCGTTTTTCTCGCAATTTTAGCAACTGTAACGACCCTTTATTCTTTAATACCTTTCCATAATTGAATTCAACTAGATTTAGGGCTTATACACACAGTGTACACTGATGTGTAGAGCTTTAAAAAGTATTCTGCTGGAACGAGCAGGGGTTTACACTCTAATGGGCGCAGTAAAACAATGGTCACGTCCATAGGTTCAAGGACGTTCACGGGGAGACACGATGGCAAATAGTGCAGTGTCGTAAAATTGCTTAGACTAGTTTTAAGAAAGGTACAATATCTGGTCATGAAAGACTGACATCGAGTCTCCCGGGCCCCAATTTCTTCACCGTTTTGCAAAATATCTCATCAACCGGACGCATGGGCAACGTCTTTGTACGTTGGTCAAAACTAATGACAGTATAGGTCAGGATATAACATCGGTCAAAGTAGTATTGAATATGGAAGACGAAAATGCTTTCATCGATTGACAAAAATGAGAAGGAAAGAGTCAGTAAATATCGAACCATAAAGGGGAGATCGAGACTGCCATCCTCCATGCAACTGGGAACAAAGTATATATTTCGATCAACAGACTTACACAACCAGAGACAGCATTTTATTCAGCTTTAAAATAAGTCACCGCCTTTCCTATAATAACACACCGTTTGCATTTTGATCTACTCTGCTCTGTCCCAAATCGGTATGGCCGTCCGGGTTTCGCCTGCCATACTGACTGATACATGGTTATTTCTTCACATATTTTTTCATCGTTTGGCATAAAATACAGCATCTCTTTCGGTGCACAAGGCAAATCAACGTTTAGAAGGAAAGTCACAGGAGGTTAGGATATTACATACCGTAGGTGAAATTAGAATTGAATATTGAAGATGAAAAAACTTTTATCGGTCGACAAAAAATGCCATAAACCGAGAATTGAGATTGTCTATGATTTATTAATTGGGAACAAAATATTCGATTGAGTCATTAAGTTTGTGTTTGATTCGTTTCAAATATGTGTTCCTACATTCTTATCCGATTGTTTGTGTTAATAAAAATGTTTGTTTCGCCTCGGATATTTATAAGGAAATTTGGATTAGTGTGTACGGTAATGTTTTGTTTGTGTGGGGAAAGCTTATGGCGAGGCGAAACAAACATTTTTATTAACACAAACAATCGGATAAGAATGTAGGAACACATTTTAGAAACGAATAAAACACAAACTCGACACAAAAAACATTTTGGATAGTTAGGTGGAGAGCCTCTTTCACATTTTTTACGGCCAGTACGACGTCGTCCATTTCAGCCATCTTGTTACAAACAATGCTTGGCCATACACACCTTTTGAACTCGAGAGGGCGCATTAAGACGTCTTAAACATCAAAACAATGGCTTAATTTTGTGTATGTGGACGCAAGCAGACTCAATCTATTAATCCCCTGTGTTTACAAATCACAAATAGTGTTGCAGAAGTGTTTCAATTTTTCCCAGTCTGAACATAGTGAAGAAGTGGATAATTAAATATATTTGACTTCTTGCTTAAGCTAAACTGACATTGCAGCAAGCATGATTTTACTGTCGATGATTGCCTGTTATATCAACGTTTTGTTGTTCAAGTAAGGTAGCAATAGATTGCGAATATAACACAGGTTTTGCCAATCCTTGGTTTACATCACTTAAGTCACGCAGTAATGAGCTATATTTCTTTGAAGCTGTATGGTGATTATTTTGCCATGTCTACGGTAAGAAAAAGTTTCACTGTATGTTATAATGCTGGAGTCAACTCACTGCAAGATATTTCTTTTGAGATATAATTATCAACATTTTTAGAGAAGCAAAATCGCAATAACATCAGACGCAATACATCGTTAACGATGTTTTGACAAACCTAATGAAACAAAAAGCACTCAGCGTAATGCTATGACAAATAAAGAGTTGGCTTTTGACCACATGCTGTGATTTGATATTTTTTGATAATGTTGACAGACTCTGAAGGTTTACCATGATATTACAGAATGAAATTATTCTTCTGACACAATAAGTCTAGCCGTACAAAATCATCTATTTTGTAGTCCCTGTGTATTAGAGCGTCTTTTTATATTATTTGAGAAAACCTTAAATACAGCAAATGTTTGGAACACGATGAGATCGGTTTGATTCCTGCAAAGGAAATATTTACCATCTGTTTAATTGTAATGACCAAAGGGATACCCGAACCAACCCGGTATCCAATTGCGACAGTCTGGCTTCATCTTCCCAGCCGACGCCATGTTAATCTCTATTTTGAACGGAATCTCAGAGTGAGTTGGCGTTTAATGTTTGAAACGAAAATAAAACTTTAAATTACATACATGTAGGTTACCTTTAAGTAGCATACTAAAGTCTTGGAATAAATGAACGATGCTGCTAGTACATTTTATCAATTTTATATTTTACCAGATTTAAGAGTAATGAACTGTCAGTTATTGTATTGAAGATTATGACAGAACCTCGTGGCCTCGGAGGGCGTTCTGCCGTCAGTACTTTGCTCGGAAAAGCACTGGCTGCAGAATACACCGTATCCCTCGGGAAATACCTTTGGAATGCCACAGAACGCCTTCCGAGGCCACAGAGGTCTGTTATTAGTGCATATGCCCCTAAATTTTGTCGATAGCCGTTGAAAGAAATAGCTGATCGCAACACGGCCTGATTGCATAGAAATATTATAATGTGACTGTTTCATCAGCTGTGAGCTTACTGATTGGCTAAGGGAAATTTTCTACTCTTCATATGCTAATATATTTGATGCAGAGTTCACTGCCGTATTTTCATCTCGACTAAGACGACAAAAAGAGACACAAACAAATACGTCTCAGAACAGAAATCTGAAACATTTTTCCGCAAATGTGAACAAAATTGGCATTTAGAGTAAAAAAAATATCTGTAATAAAAATTCAAAATGACTGAAATTCAAAATTGTGCTCGAAATTGAGTCAGAGACTAATCTGAAGCAGAGTCCGAGTAGGGTTTGGCTGAACTGCATGCGGCGGTTGATAGACGCGAGTTGCACGGACACCATCTGGCGAAGAAGACGCAGTGAAGAGTTGTTTTCAGTGGTCGCAATACTGAATGTGAAGACTCCTCCGGTGATTTGAGTATTTGAGAATAGCCTTAGCAACTAGTTTTTAACTTGCTGGCTACACCATGCACCATTGCGAGGATTGCGAACTAATGATCGCGATCGCCGCGTTGTTTTCAGGAGCCGATCAATCGTTCGCGTTGCTGGCCATGCATGACAACAGACATTGTTGACTGTGCCATGGCCAACACAGGTACTACACAATTGCTAGGCGATGTGCTCGGTCGTTGTACAGTCACTATCAACGTGGATAGATGGACTGTGGTCGCAGGTTTAATTTGTTATTAAGGGAGCGTTCAGTTATTACAGCCGGGGATTAGGCCGGCAAAATCCAGGGGGGGGGGGGGTCACCTCAAATTTGAAAACTGCGAAGGGGGGGGGGTCATGTATTTTTAAAAAAGCTCAGGGGGGGTGGTCACTTAATTTTCATAAGCATCCGTCCCGGCAAAAAAGTAGTTTCAGTGTTCAGAATTATTCTGGGCGATGAAAATGATTTATTGCACGATATCATTCTCTGAAGTCATTTAATGTAAATCTGAACAAAAGTATAATTATCTGTCGCATGAACATCTTGACTTGGCAACTCTGAGGCTTGTCTTTTGTAAATGGAGCTCTCTGAGGGCAATGAACAATTCCTATTACTTATATATTAGAGATATGGCAAGTTTTACACAGTTAGCTGTAGACTACTAGTACCATGAAAAGTTAAGTAATTCTTTTAGGTGACATTCTAAAATCCAATTTCTTGCACACATATCCATTTGTTTAACCACCCAAGTCTAATCAAGTACATTCATATTAATAATCGAGAGTACATAAATACACAGATTTACCTATTTTTGTATTGGAAAAAAATTATTTATAGTTTCCTCATAGACTCCCATGTATAGTGGATGAACACTCAGTGAAATTCCAAAATCAGATTTCTTGTACACATAATATGCACCTTTAACCACCATATTCTAATCAAGTACAATTATGTTAATTATTCAACGTCTGTATGTGCACAAGTATAGCAAGTTTTTCATCGGAAAAAATTATTCACAATTTATCATAGATTCCTATGTATAGTGGATAAACATTTTTGATGGAATTTCTAAGTCAAATTTTTTGTCCACATACCAGTTGTAAGTACATTTATGTCAATTATCAAACATCTATAAATGCATAGATGTAGTTTTATATTGAAAAAGTATTACATAGTTTTCTCATACACTATCATATATAGTGAATCAACATTATCAACAGCTGATCATCAATTAAATCCAAATATCAAAATTTTGTACACACATGCTTCCGCAAAAATATTGAGATCCACGTGTAATTTCTGTCCAATCCCTTTGAGGGGTAATTTCAAAATTATAGCAAGTCAGAAGGGGAAATTTGAACATTAACACTTTGTGAGTTTGTAAGGAGGGTCATTTGAAAATATCTGAGAATCTTTTTATTTTGGATTCTATCCCCCCCCCCGAGGTGTATGTGTGTGCAGCTTTACTCAAGCAATGTGGAGGGGGGGGGTCATGAAATTTTTGTCATCTTAAAAGGGGGGTCATCAATTTTTGGTGCAACGGGTAGGGGGTTTCACTTATTTTGCTTGATGCGCAGGAAGAATTTGCCGGCCCACCCCCGGCCATATAACTGAACGCTCCCTAACCCCTCTCAATCTGTTGCTCATTTGCCTTTGTTGATCTTCGTTCGCGACTGATTTATGGTAAATGGATACCGCATCTAGCTCATACTTTTTGTCGCTGTGTTTCGGTACGTTTACGTCCAATCTTGCAAGTAGTGGGTCAAGCTCGACTGGCTGATGGAACACTCTCACGGCTACGAGTTTCCATTGTTATTGTTCGACACCAGTCGTCGAAAACAGTAAGTTCTCGACGCTTATTCAAAACGGTGTTTTGGTTTTTATTTCCAAACCGACGAGAGCGTTGACGTCTTCGATCGAGACCGCAGCAAATCTTGCAGATGTTGACAGCTTTACCGTAGATTTCACCGGCACTGCTTCCATGATCTTAGTCACAGATTTTCTGTGCCGTCCATGCCAAGTTGATAAATCCTGATTCCAAATGTTCAAAATAAATAAAGTTGTGCCAATCGTAATAATTATTTTCCTCCGCAGATAAACTAAGAAACTTTTTCCTATACGTGAAATAAGAATTATATGGACTGATATAGTCCAAAATAAAGTGAAATAAAAAAAAATATACAATCCGCTTAAATATTTATTGTTTTTCGGGAGCAGGCGACAATATTTACTAAAAGAAACTAATACCGGATAATAACTAATTTTCATAATTTAGCGTTAAAACGTTTCTTAACTATGGTTTTCTTTGAAAACATTTAATGTCACATGACCTCTCTTCAAAGGCTTTGCAGTTGGCGCACACGTGATATATTTTTTGAAGGTAAGGAATGAGTAAAATATTTAAAAACAGTGATAATTAGCTCAATCTAAAGCTAAAATTCTTAGAAAAGTGTCACAGTTAGGGCTTTTTAGAAAATGCTAAAATATTCAGGGACTATATTAACTCTGTCTGTGAAAATACTAACTTCTTTTCTCTGTCAACAAATTGGTAATCTGTGGTACATATGTGATAATATAAATACTGATTCCAAATGCTTTAAATAAATAAAGTTCTGCCAATCGTAATTATCATTTTCCTCCAACGCAGAGTATGAAAGGCAAAAATGGAGAGTAAATTCAAGGATTTTCTTCAAGTTGTAATAAATAATTAATAGACACTCAACATCTGAAAGGTTCAGTTCTACAATTACAATAATATGTTTACAGTCATAAAGGAACTCCAACAGTGAAAAGGTTATACTTAGCATAGCACAGCGCCTCCTGTGAAGTTATACAATGACAAGCAGACCAAAGTTTACGTTCACATGACAGTCAAAAGTTCCACTAAGTAAAATCCTAACCATGAGTTCAGAATAAGTCTGAACGATTCACTGGTGAACACTGGTGACAGGTAGAACAACCTTATTAGAAAGTAGTACCACTACAACTACGGATTCATAATAAGACAACACTTCTGGAATGTTCTGAAGGAAACATCAATTTCTGGAATTTCTAAATTAATTCATCAAAAATGCAAATTAGCAATAATTGAAAACTATACTTACAAAATATTTTTGTGTACTATCAGAGCTCTGTGTGACCAACACATGCACAAAGTTTCATCACATAAGGTGCAGTCTCTGAAGAACCAGTGCTCTTTCCCAAAATCATTTATTATGCAAATTAGCACCAATTGTATATGCCACACCCATAACAAAGGACACGCTTTTGCATACTTTAGTGTGTTATCACGCTTCTAAGTTTAAAAGGAATTGGCTCAGGCATTCTGAGACAGCTGCGTGGTCGGACGGGTGGACAGGCTGACTCACAGACGGACGTATGGACAGACGCAGCCAAAATTGTAAATGCCCTGGACTTCATCTGCGGGGACTAAAATGGACAAACAGCGGTCCACAAAATAATATCACACTTTGTTTCATTGTATTCTTTTTTGGATACACGTCACAGGCTTCAAAAGACACCGTTGGATTCATTGAAAGAGATTCTGAGTACAATACGGTTTATGTCCCTCGTGAATATGTTATATATTACTGCTACCCTATTCATTTAAGTAGCGCAAAATTAACATTTAAATTTATGTTAGCTCAGTGTGTTCTTTTTGACAACACTATAATGAAACAGTCTTTATTTGGTTACACATTGTATAATTTCCAGTACTCACCAGTGGTTTCACTTTTTAGTAAATGGTGTTAATGCTAACTCTGTACATACATCAAGAAATCCTCTATCTGAGTCTTCCGGGTGTTTATCCCATGTGGGCATTTACGATGACTCGACCAACGTATATTTCATCCTTGTTCTCACCAGTACGTTCACTATTTGAATGTTAAAGTGTGTGACTTGAATAAGTTTTTCTTTAATTTTGTTCTAATTCGTTCTTTTCCCTCACGGTGTAAGACGCGAAAATCTTCCAGGGCCACAGAGCCACACCTAATTCCCCAGAAACAAAGAAAACAGCTGTCTACTAGCTATCCATTTTTTCATCATAAAAATGATACAACTCCATACCTTAGTCTACATTTTAACATCTGCTGCTACCAAATTGCAACCAGTGGCAATCGAATCTTTGGTTTTACTGGCCCTCTAGGATATTAACTTCTTATAAGTACGAGAGAATGGTACTTAAGTCACTGTTCATATAGAAATGTTAGCCGTTTCCACGAGTACTGCGTATAAGTAATCGAAGAGTATACAATCTAAAAGTGCAGCGAAAAAGTTCTTATCCGAAACGAATAATCCACTACACGTAAGTTTTCAATGTCTCATGATTTGTAACAGACGTATTCAACGCTGTAATATAATCAGAGAAGGTATGTTGCTATTATTGGTACGTGCGACAATCATTTGAAACAGGACTGCTGATGATGTTTCGGTATATTGTTCCCTTTATCGCAGCTTTTACCTGAAATCAAATGACTTCTTACAGGTGTATGCTTAAAATAACGCAAAGTATCGTACCTCCAGCTCCTTATCCATTTTTTGTCATGTGTTCGATGAATGCAATTTATATAATTTTCTAGTTTACACTCACAGATAGAACAATTTGATCAGGAGTCAAAAGTAATTCGTTCACAAAATCATATAACACTGGTTGATGTTATTATAGATTTACCGTACTTATATTTCCTTTGTTACCACACACAGACATAAATCATGCACGTTATCTCAGCTCTGATGCTCATGGTTTTCAATGCTGCGACATTCATTGTAGATGCTGAACATGCAATAGTTCCCAAAAATTGGAGGAATTTGAAAGGTAAGGCGAATGGACAATTCCCTTAAACGGGTAAGATTGTTTTAAACTTGACAAGGTTGTTCGTTTTTAAGTTTTTCTTTAATTTCTTTTTTCAGAGTTCCTTGGCAAAAATGCCTCTTGTACTTTATTTTTCCCCACGCTAGTTAGCAACATGAACAAAATAGATTTTAAGGTTAAGCTCTTTCTATGTTTTAATGTGTTTCCCTGTTGCTAAATGCTGAGGCTTTTTTGATATTGAAAAAAACAGCATTGATACGCTTGATACTGCAGAGTATAATTGTTAAGATGCCGCTGTTTCACCTCAGCTGTCATTGGTGGAGAATGAATTTATCGTCAATGCAAAGGAAAACGAATTTATAGGGTAAAAAGTAGAATATCGTTAGGGCGATTTTCAATCGCAGTATTTGGAAATACCCATATTGAAGTTGTTTACTGATCGACAGAAATAAAAAAATAATCGTATTCAAGTGTAAAGTAATAATATCTGTTACTTAAGTTCCATGCATCCTGCAACCTTCATTTCTTCTGTTTGAAGATTGCAGGAATCATGAAATTTAAGTAACATATATCATTACTTTGTATTTGAGTTATATATATATATATATATATATATATATATATATATATATATATATATATATATATATATATATATATATATTCCTTCTTTCTTTCTTTCTTTATGCATTCATTCATTTATTTAGTTCCTCTGTTAGATGACTCACACTCCCTAGTGCACGCTCGGATGCTCCACAACAGAGAAGTTCGATCAACTGAACATGATGTATTGCCCGACAATGTTGACCTTATTTTAGTGACATCTGACTTGTACTTGGCAGTTGCAAGTACGACTGATTATGCAGTATACGGCCCTTTGGGAGGTACTTTTGCGACAAAAGATGTTGACGTCGGCAATGGTGTGTTGCTTGGAGTAAGTGAAACAAACGGACTTCAAATCAAAACATCGATGCTTACAGATGGTTGGGATTTGGTACCAAACAGTTGTTGTGTGATTCGTGCTGCGTGGTATGGGCACCAAATTATTGGTGTAAACGACCAGAAAATGCTTGTTTTGCGAGAAAATGTATCAGCAAGTTGGAAGGCGATTGAAAACAGTGGAGGTGTCCTATCGGTCGTCTACACAAATGAGTTTGGCATTCTTGGTCTTTCATTAGATGGTGAACAAGTATTTCAAGCCAAAATTCACCCGTTCGAGTGGATTAATGGAAGTGCTCCGGATTGCAAACACATACACTTGATTTTACGATGGTTCAAGGTAAACTGGTCCTCTTGCCAGATACATACCTGGCTCTTTGTGCCGGAGTTTTACCGACATCTACGTCAAGTGAAAATGTTAACAGAGGTAATGCAGCATTCATCAGTGTATGGTGAGAGTCTTGCCTTAGAACACGGTGGTTGTAACTTCTCATTCAGTTAGTCACTGTAATAAATTATTAAATGTAAGATAAAAGAGAAATTACGACAATTCGCACACGAATCACAAAACCTGAGACCTTGGAAAATTTCAAATTTAAAAGGGTCACCTACATGACTATGAGTTGTTGTGTACTGTATAAATGCATTTTGATATTTAGCAATGACCCTTTTTCATTAATGAATATACTTTGAATGTGAAAAGGCCACAGCCAATGTTTTACAGTTAATTCGGATTTGCTAGGTCAAGCAACACTACAGCGTTAACGTCTCTCTATTCAAAACTCATATTAAAAAATGAAAGCGTGCGTTAAATGAGTGTAGCGTGGAATATGTACTGGCTATGAAAATGGATTGCGGAAAAGCTACTTATTTTATATTCATTATTGTGACGAATAGACTTGAGATAGGAATATATACAGTAAAGTAGAGACTTAAGGTTTCAAGGTTGACAAGAGATACTATTCCTGCGTGTTGAATCTTTATAAGATTAAAACCCCACTTTCTTTGGTTTTGCTTTGCTACGCTTCAATAATCACAAGTGTCCCTGGCAACGAATGTGACTACGAAATAGAATTATTGAAAAACCATTAGCACTAGCTCAGCTTCCTTCATTCACATGTAAAATAATTTCAATTGTTGGCTAAAATCATAATGATTATTGTTTTCCTCTGAACCCAACACAAATTTTAGACTTTGTGATGTAATGTTAGAGTGGAATTAAATTCAGTTCCAAGATCAAAGAAATATATTTGTATAATATATTAGTACATTGTATATTATTACATTGTATATTATTGTATTGTATATTATTGTTTTGTATTGTATTGTATTGTATTGTATTGTATTGTGTTGTGTTGTGTTGTGTTGTATCGTATTGTATTGTACTGTATTGTATTGTATTGTATTGTGTTGTGTTGTATCGTATTGTATTGTACTGTATTGTATTGTATTGTATTGTATTGTATTGTATTGTATTGTATTGTATGGTATTGTATTGTATTGTATTGTATTGTATTGTATTGTATTGTATTGTATTGTATCTAATCTATTCTATTGTATTGTATTCTATTGTATGCTATTGTATCTAATCTATTCTATTGTTGTGTATTCTAATGTATCTAAACTATTGTATTGTACTGTACCGTTTTAATTACTATGTAATTTGTGTAGTTTGAAATGTTATGCAATTACCTGTTACATGATACCTATGTAAAACAATAATGACTTTATGGTGTACAAAATGCTCCTCTACATATAGGGTTACCAAAAATATATAATTTATGGGGGTTCTGAGCTTATTGACCAAGAGGGCATTGTTAGCTTCAAAAAATCAAAATTTTGTCTTGGAATCTTTAACTACGAAAGTCGATGAACAGGCAAGACCACATCTTCAGGTAAACAGGCTCATCCAATTCAATTATGCACGTGCTTCTTCCTTTCCTTCCATAAAGCAATGGCGAGCCTCACTCACGTAGTATGCTACAACCCTTTTTCGTGTCAGATCTTCATCCTTAATGGTTTCATATTCCATCTGGAAGTTTGTTTAACGGCGTTAACCACTGAAAGGTCTGAGCACCATTGAAAGACCTGAGCTCAAAATCAATCTATCTATTGGACACATTTTCATCTCCCACTCAGGGTGACTGCCAGATAGACTGCTCCGTTGTCAGTAATACAAGGATGCCACATGCAATGGCATATTTCCCGCCATATACCAGAAACAATAAGCTATTGCCTCTCTTGTCCTAGATTGCATATTATGTAAAGCAGGCCATATAGGGTCACGTAGTTCTTTCCTTGTTATGCCTTGAAGTATCTCGTATTCTCTTACATCTCCCCTTGTGAGTACTTGTCAATTCACAATAGATTTGTCGACATTTGGTATGACTCTATTATTTAAGTGGCCAGTAATTTCAAGGTGAAAGACCAAGAGTTAAATATGCACATGAATCCTTAATGATGTTGACACTGCTAAATGCTCTATAGGACAATTAGGTATTTAGCAGAGCAATATCTGCAGCAGGTTTCTTTAGATTTGGTGCCATAATTTCAGAGCTATATCACTAAATACAAAATTAATTAAATATGTAAATGCCCCCTTAATTAGCTACACACTACCAAATGCTTTACAACAAAGATATATATCAGTTGGATTAGTATTTATCTACTTGTAGTTCAAGATCTAGTTGTAGTTTACGTTAAAAGTTAACAGATTATATAACTCGAAGAAAAACAAACAAAACTCTTATTCATTTTTGTCTGCGGGCTAAAAGATAAACACATGATCTGGTAAAAATACGTTTTCAGTACTGTTGGATAAAAAGGCGTTAAAATTTCATTTCTGTATGTGGTCCGCAGATGCAGTAAATAGATCAATAACCTCTCTACTCAGTTCCTTGTTCTGAAGAGCTATGTTTTAGTTTTTCAGTATTTTTTCAACCCTTTTAAAGGTAGCGTGTCCTGCCTTGAAATATTTAAATTCATCTTCAAAGAATGTATCTAGTATATATTTACCATGCAAGTTCTTCATACTGTACACCTGTCAGATGGCTCTGAGTAAAGCACTGGTGAATCACAAACTCTCCTTTCCAGTGTGGAAAGTACCCTTTCTCGAAAACACCATGTGCTTTTGTTAACTGAACTTTCTCACCGATGTTACACTTTTGCTTTCTTCCCAGACTAGCCAGGGCGTGGCAATAATTTGTTTCAAATGCCAGGTGGTCGTAGCTGTCAAATATCTTTTGTTGCAAACGAATACTTTGCGCTCTGTTCTGTTGTTGTGCAAACTGTTTTCCAGTCCTTGTGAATTAAATATTCTCACATCTTAGATTCATTTAACTCTTGTTTCAAACCTATTCCAATCCCAAAATAGCTTGACATGTTTCCAATGGCAAAAAAAAATATTTCGTCAACAGTACTCCCTTGAAGCTATAGTATTGTTTTTGTTCACATAGTGCGCACCAGGACACTGTAGCAACGTAATTACGAATTCGAAACTGCCTGCTTAGTGTGGGAAACCAACTTGAGATGCTGTTACACAAAATATCGTGAAAACTAGGAAAACAACCTACACAGAATTTAATGAGAATTACACTTAAACGGTCAATCTATACTACTTATAGAGCTAGTTGAAATCCCTTCTTTTTGTGTTCATTGGCCAAACAGTTTGAGTTGCGTAAGCGCCATTTACTATTTATTGTCGTATGAAAGAAAGTATTTAAGTCAGATTTTAATTTACATATAATACTGTCAGTTCGATTTTTAATGTTTAATCTTAAGCCCGAGAGTAATCTGGTATGGGAGAAGCTCATCGCACCTGGCAGAATTTTATGCAAATGGATATTATCTAATTATTGTGTGTATTATGGGCCTTCTTCCATTAGAGTTCCTTTTGCACAGCTCTCGAAACAAGACGTATTTGATAATGACTCTGATGACGATTATTACTTTGTTACTATATTTAAAAACTGGCAGTGGCACACCCAATATGGAGGATTTGGAAGACAATGAAGGTTTGTATACTATTGAGGTTTGTTCTCATTTGTTACGCCTTCTCGCTTAACTCTCGCTTAACTCTGAACATTATTATTACTTTAAATTCCTGTTCTTAATTGTGTAATTGTTCAGCAAACTCCTTGTCAGTATGTTAACAATTAAAGTCTAGCTTTGTAACTTTTCAACGATTTGCAGTGTACTTAAATCTCAAATTCTTTGAAGTGAGATAAATTCAACGAGAGTCGACATAAAACATATTCTCTCTCTCTCTCTCTCTCTCTCTCTCTCTCTCTCTCTCTCTCTCTCTCTCTCATACACACACGTTTGTTAAGACCTCAAGTGGTCCCCGACTTCAAAGTGGTTCCCATCCTAAATGTCCGGTAAGATAGGGGGTCAAACTCAAGTCTGACGACACCGACCGCATAATGGACGCATTTGTTGTCACATGGACGTTTCTGATGAAATATCAGCAGCTATTTTAGTATTTAATACCTAAAGTTGGGAAAAAATAAACAAAATAAGGGCGGAGCATAGAATTAACAATGGGGAGGGCTAGTGTCTATATCAATCATGACTTATCTATAAATGACTCATTTGAAGTCATATCGACATTTGGAAGTCATTCTAATCGCTGCTCTTAAATACATAAACGGATATGAAATACAATTTGCAGCAGTGCTGTGGCGTATCAATCGCACTTGCGGGTCAAAATTCATCGCCAAAAGCCAGCCTATAGACATTTTTGGTAGTTTACTTCGACCAGTACTATAACATTGGTCGGTTCACGACCCATTGTCTACTTCTGCTAGCTACCTCGATAATATAAACATGTATTTTCAACCATTTTCCCGTGAGCCGAAATCCGCAACGTTTCCCTTTTCGCGTAAAACGTATTGAATTCTTTTGATCTGTCAAAAGTTCAGAACCGAGCAGAAACAGTCGACGGCTCTTAAAAACGGCTGAAATTAGATGTTGCCACATTCGACATAATTAACGGAAGTAGGAGATGAGTCATAGGTAGTCAGAGATAAAGTAGGTACATATTGATTTATTCAAAGATTAAGCTATTTCATTATTTTGCGAAGTAAATTAAAAAACTGACTGGTGTCGTAGTAAACTACGTAAAAGGTCCATGGACAGATTAACAGCGGTTCTAAAGCGATATCCCTTGACACGAATGCGATCTATACGCCTCAGCATTGTGCTACGAATGCACAGATATGAAATACATATGAACAGGACTCGAGGCACATTTTTTTAAGAGTTGGTATTTTTCTTTATATTTAAAAAAATCCATTATGTACCATAGAAAGTCACGCGATTGAAGTAATACATTACCTAAAAAGTTGAATACTGCAGACGGAGCGTAAAATTATCCAAATGTTTAAGGGGACACCTTTGGAGTCAAAAGGACAATTTTGAAGTCGTACTGATTGTCTTTATTCAATACTAAAAGTTGGACAAAAAAGGAAGTGTACTCTTGTCTTATTAATACCTAATACTTCGAAGGTCGCATGTTACATTTTCAAGTCAACACATTCTTTCAATAACATAAACGATGATGAATACAGCAGCGTAAAATCATCCCAAGTCTTCAGGGACCACTTTGAAGTCAAAAGGACACTTTTGGAGTCAAAGTCATTGTGAAGATCCAATACTAAAAGTTGACAAAATTCAAAGGAAGTGTACAAAAGTCCTATTAATACCTGATACTTCACAGGTAGCATGTTACATTTTTCAAGTCAACACATTCTTTCAATAACAGAAACGATGATTAATACAGCAGAGAGAGCGTAAAATCATCCCGAGATTTTGGGTACCACTTTTAAGTCAAAAGGACACTTTTGGAGTCAAACTGATATTCTTTATTAAATACTAAATGTTTGACAAAAAAGGTAAGTTTAGAATACTCCTATTAATTACCGATAGTTCACAGGTCTTATGTTACATTTTTAAGTCAACACATTCTTTTAATAACATAAACGATGTTGAATACAGGAATAGAGAGCGTAAAATCATCCCAAGTTTTCGGGGACCACTTTGAAGTCAAAAGGACACTTTTGGAGTCTAACTGATTTTCTTTATTCAATTTTAAAAGTTGACGAAACTCAAAAGAGGTGTACTATAGTCCTATTAATACCCGATTCTCTACGGGTCGCATGTTACATTTTCAAGTCAACAATTCTCTTTAATAATATAAACGATGATTAATGCAGCCGAGAAAGCGTACAATCATCCTAAGTCTTCGGGACCACTTTGAAGTCAAAAGGACACTTTTGGAGTCAAACTGATTTGCTTTATTCAATATTAAAAGTTGACAAAAATCAAAACAGGCGTGCTCTAGTCCTATTACAACCTGATTCTTCACGGGTCGCAAGTTACATTTTTCAAGTCAACACATTATTTCAATTACATAAACGATGATGAAAACAGCACAGAGGGCGTAAAATCATCCTAAGTCTTCGGGGACCATTTTGAAGTCAAAGGGACACTTTTGGAGTCAAATTGATTTTCTTTATTCAATACTAAAAATTGACAAAAATCGAAGGAAGTGTACTATAGTCCTATTAATACCTGATACTTCACAGGTCGCACGTTACATATTTAAGTCAACACATTCTTTGATAACATAAACAGTGTTGAATACAGGAAGAGAGAGCGTAAAATCATCCCAAGTTTTCGGGGACCACTTTGAAGTCAAAAGGACACTTTTGGAGTCAAATTGATTTTCTTTATTCAATACTAAATGTTTGACAAAAAAGGAAGTGTACTTTAGTTCTATTAATACGCGATACTTTACAGGTCTCATGTAACATTTCTAAGTCAACACATTCTTTAATAACATAAACGATGTTCAACACATAAAGAGACAGCGTAAAATCAGCCCAAGTTTTCGGGGACCACTTTGAAGTTAAAAGGACACTTTTGGAGTCAAACTGATATTCGTTATTCAATAATAAATGTTTGACAAAAAAGAAAGTGTACAAAAATCCTATTAATACCGGATACTTCACAGGTCGCATGTTGCATTTTTCAAGTTAGAACATTTCTTCAATTACAAAAAAAGAAGTTTAATAAACCAGACAGAGTGTACAATCATTCGAATTTCGTGGGGACCACTTTGAAGTCAAAAGGACACTTTTGGAGTCAAACTGATTTCCTTATCAAAACAAACTAAAAGTTGACAAAAATCCAAGGAAGTGTACTTAGTCCTTTATACCTGATACTTCACAGCGGGCATGTTACATTTTTCAAGTCATCATATTCTTTTGTTTACCTTAAAGAAGCTGAACAAAGCAGTAGTAGCAAATACAAGCGGATTTTCTGTGGACACCTTTACGGACATTAGGAGTCGTATATTTTTCAATACCATACAAAATGTTTGATAAATCAGTAGAAATGTAGAATAATCCTACAAGTAACTCTGACTTATATACTCAATCTTATACACACATACAAGTAGATATTAAGCATTCTTTATCGAAAAAAAAAATTGACTGTACATAAATTTTAACAGGAGAGTTAATAAAGCACAAGAACAGTTTTTCTCTATAAAGTAAAATAACTACTCTCAAATATAGCTGCAAAGCAGCGATAACCGGGTTTCGAGACATCTCGGTGCACAGGGGCAATAGAGAAATACAGTACATATTCAAAACCATGGAAGGCTATGGTAGTATTTGTGAAATCGACGTCAAAGGTCATCGAGGTGATTTTACATTTTGTTAAAAGAATTGAATCCCATAGTTATCCCTATATAACAAAAATCAGACCTCTAGCTCTATTGGCTTGCCCAAAATTAGAATTGTGCATAATTAAGGAGGTAGAGGATATGTCGTCATAAGGTGTCCCTTCATACCAAATATGAAGGGTGTAGCACTTGTCGATACTGAGTTGAGGACATAAATGTACATTTGGGGACAAAGGTCATCGAGGTCACATGACATTTTGTCAAAAAAATTGTGAACCTTAGTTATCCCTATATAACAAAAATCAGACCTCTAGCTCTATTCGCTGGCTCAGAATTAGATATGTGCATAATTAATGAGGTACAGGATGTGTCATCATTAGGTGTCCTATCATACCAAATATGAAGGGTGTAGCTCTTGTGGTTACTCAGTAATGGACAAATACGTATATTTGAGGTCAAAGGTCATCGAGGTCACATGACATTTTGTCAAAAAAATTGTATCCCTTAGTTATCCCTATATACCAAAAATCAGACCTTTAGCTCTATTGGCTCACTCAAATTAGAATATGTGCATAATTAATGAGGTAGAGTATGTGTCGTCATAAGGTGTCCCATCATACCATATATGAAGGGTGTAGCACTTGTGGTTACTGAGTTATGGACAAATATGTATATTTGAGGTCAAAGGTCACGGAGGTCACGTGACATAGCAAAATATCTGCGTGAACTGATGGACGAACGGACGGACATGACCCAATCTATAAGCCCCTGGACTTCATCCTAGGGGACTAAAAACTGTATCACTGCATCCTTTTTGCAATATGAATACGATGAGAAACTAAATTTTTATTTTTCTTGGCCTTATACATTGGAGTCTATGGAGAACTGACTTATACATGGGAGTCAATGGAGGTGTAAACTACAAAGTCCTCTAACACGGCCAAATTTGATTGTACTGTGGAACAAATAAATATGCATATGTATGGGGTAGGGTACTATCCTTGTGCAAAGTTTGAAAGAAATTGACTAGGGCATGTCTGAGATATCGGCGTGAATGGACGGACGTACGGATGCACACACGCATGCACAGACATGACCAAACCTATAAGTCGTGGGGACTAATAACTGCAATGATCCTTTTATTCACAATATTGTAATATTAAACAAACTTGGTAGAGCTAATGTATGAAGTTGCCCTCATTTATTCTTTCATCTTCACTTTGTTGCTCAGGACATCCATCATCAATTGGAACTGTACCTTACTTCATAAACTGACACCACGTTAACCACCCATTGTGCAATCTAATAAAAAAAGACATGGTGAAAATGTCATTATTTCCTGTTGTTCAGGTGTTTATTACAATACAATTGCAAAAAATATGTAAATTAAAACTGTCTATCCACATCATTTTTTTCTTGGCTAAAATAATCATTTAACTTCAAGGGATATAGTCGTCAGAACTGCGCTCAAAGATCAGATGGGACCCATACCACCCATGGCAACAATGTATCCAAGACACAATGGTGATTGATGAAAGTTAAAACATGTCTGTCATCATCTATCATTGTATAATTTAAATGTTGCAGCTATGATGGTGAGGTGCATCTTGATATCGTGCATGAAATACATTGATTGTAAACAAGAAACTCGCACAGGCGCAGTTCTGACGACTACATCCCTTTAATACCGAAGTTACATCAGAAAACATTATATACTGTAATTAAAGATGTGTAAGCTAAACCTTTGGCTATTGTTTCAGAAATCTTGTTTTATGTAGTGTAGCTATGTCAGTCTGTTTTTCTACTCCCTGAAGCATGATGATATATCCCTTGACTGGTTTATTGACACAAACCATGTAATGTATAAAAAGTATTGTTATTGTTGAAAATTTAATTATTCTCTAGTTTCATAATACCGTATATTCAATATATCATATTTAGTTCATCTGTAGGAACCTGTATACCAAATATCAAAGCTGTCAGACGAGTGGTTCTGATGAAATAAAGTTTTTTAGCAGACTGTGATAAATAAAGTTTTGACCAAAAATGACGAAAAAATCCTTAAAAATACAGATTTGCATATTTCATCACAACTTGAACAAATCTAACTTGGGTTATCCCTAGGGACCTGTATACCAAATAACAAAGCTGTCTGACCAGTGGTTATGAAGAAGAAGATATTTTACCAAAAACACCTTTTTTGGTGCTAATTTGCATATTTTCAACAATATCAAAAAACTAACAAAACTAGTTTCTCAGAATCATATGTTGCATCTACTCAACAAATATCAAATCAGAAAGTACTGTGGTTTTCAAGATATATGAATGGATGGACGCCTCACAAACGGACACACATACATACATACAGACTGACGACGGACGGATACCCATCCCAATAGCTTCTATAGACTACAGTCTATAGTAGCTAAAAATCAAAACGTCCAAAAAAGCTGGCTGCGGCCCGTGGGCTACTCTGTGCAGCTAAATTTGCTTTCCTATGCGTGCACAATACAGCCCTGGGGCTTAGTGGGCTAGGTTCGGGTGTTGGAGTATATTTCTATACGGAAATTCCTGACAAATTGTGTTTAAAACACTTTTCCCAAAATAACCCGGACAGGTGAAACTAATCTAAGTTGGCAAAGAGACGTACAGCAGCTTAATATGAGCTCACTCACTTCTATGATGAGCCTCCGAGTCTGCGTTATATAACGCCGGAACATGTACGCAGGGCTGGCTCTGCATGGCTTGGCTGTGTGTTACCGGCGTTATACGGCCCCCACCATATGCGATCAGTGTATGTGTGTGGGAAGCCGTATAACGCCGGTAAACCTCCCCGTGGGTGGAGGGACGGTGGCCGGTAACACACAGCCCAGCCGGCCTTGCCATGCAGAGCTAACGAAGGGCTAGCTCTGCATGGCAGGGCTGTATGTTACCGGCGTTATACGGCGTGGTGGGAGGCCATATAACGCCGGTAACACACAGCCCTGCCATGCAGAGCTAACGCAGGGCCATCATTTAGCCCTGCGTACAGGTCTTACACGGCCTCCACCAGGCCGTGTAACGCCGGGCAATCAGTACTCGCATGAAATATAACTTCGAGCAACAAGCTTGAAACTATATGACTGTTTGAGGTGGTACTCACTCAGATGCTGATGGGGTTTAACCATGGAGATTCGTACAGTGATCGGTAGGTCGCTAGGTCTTAACTGTAATAGCTCCATGTAGCAAGATGGCCGCCGTGTGCAACGCAAACTCCCATGATGCTAATATGAGACACCCTAACCAGGTGAAAAAATATGACGTGCAGTTTTGGCTGTTTCGCATGGTAAAATACATCGGAATTTTGAAAAAGTAATAAAAGTGAGCGCATATATCAAAAAGGACCAAAATAACAGAATAGTATTTGCAATGTTACAAAGTTCAACAACTTTATGCAAATATATGAATGAAAAAATCCCTGGACTGCGTAAAAAATTAGTTCAATTACAACTTTGGAGACCACTTTGAAGTCGGGGACCACTTTGAGGTCTTAACACACGTTACATACAAAAATTCATCCATCCGTCCATCCTTCCTAACATTCATACATATGTATGTATGTATGTATGTATGTATGTATGTATGTATGTATGTATGTATGTATGTATGTATGTATGTAACGTGTGTGTATGAGAGATCCCTCTATCAATCCATCAATCTATTCATCCATCTTACCTTCCAGGCATTGATTGATTGATTGATTGATGCTGGTTCATTTAATAGACCCTAAAGATGTGCAAAGAAGTGAAACAAACTCTGAAGACGTACATGAAGGATGTAAGAGTCTAAATAATTCACTGACAAACAATTTTTGTATATACAATATATATTATATATATATATATATATATATATATAGTACACAGATTGTCCTCGTTTGAAAATACAGTTCTCGATGTTGAAAGCAGATCGTTATAAATAATAACGCAATGATATATGCTACTTCAGTTTCATGCATCCTGCTATCATAAGACAGAATTGAAATGATTCGTAGCTCTAGCTCTACAATCTTATTTATATAATTTGGACGTTCAATTCTTTTTGTAATTAGTATTAAAATTTGATAAATGATTTTTTTTCGATGGTGACATTTCGAAACCAACTTAAAGCGTTTGTTTAATAACGTAGAATCGTTAGCATTGGTAATGTGTAGCTTTCGAGATAAAAAAAAATACATAGCTTGCCTATTTAGAGTAACTCGATGCTTTGTCCATTATTGACCACGAGATGTCAAAGACTTGGGTTTTTTTAAGGACCTGACAACTTTTGAGAGCTCTGTGCAAGCCGATACTTATCATTATGCAATAATTGCCATATTATTAGCGCAGCGCGTATTGAAAGTGTTATCAGTGAGGCCGATGTAAACATTCTCTTTGCTGCAAACCACAACTTTGACTTGACAGTTACCCATTAGGGAGCATGTAGAATTGTCCCAGCAATTACAATCAACTGGTCGATGTTTACGCTGGTCTCCGGAGATTACACTCTTATTATGCAATTTTGTTATACTAGCCACATTCTTCTTAGAGCTGTAACTCGTTTTAATTTTGTTCCTATTGAAGATTTTGTGAAGATTAGACCCCTTTCGAAAGTGTTTTTCAGCCAGTTGAAGACATTTCTTGCCGATATTAGATTCCACGTTTCTACTCCCCGCGGGCGAAGTCCGGCGGGGACTTATAGATTGGGTCCCGTCCGTCCGTCCGTCCGGAGCCGTTTCTCAGACACTGCTGAACCAATTTTGTTCAAACTTGGCACAAAGGCATAGCACTATGACCTACAGATACAGACGCACATCGATTTATTTTGCGATACGATTCAATATGGCCTTGCCATATTTTTGAGATTTTTCATGTCTTTAAACTATAACTCAAACATCCTTGAACTGATTCTGTTCAAACTTGGCACAAAGGCATAATACTATGGCCTACAGATGCATGTCGAATTATATTGCGATAAAATCCAATATGGGCGTGAGGCGGCCATTTTGTTTGCGATTTTTTGTGTCTTTGAACCATAACTCAAACATACTTGAACCGATTCTGTTCAACTTAGCACAAAGGCATAACACTATGGCCTACATATGCATGTAGAATTATATTGCGATACGATCCAATATGGGCGTGAGGCGGCCATTTTGTTTGCAATTTTTCATGTCTTTGAACCATAACTCAGACATCCTTCAACAGATTCTGTTCAAACATAGCACAAAGGGATAACATTATGGCCTACATATGCATGTCAAATTATTTTGCGATACAATCCAAAATGGGCGTGAGACGGCCATTTTGTTTGCAATTTTTCGTGTCTTTGAACCAATTATTCATATCTTTGAACCGATTCTGTTCAAACTTGGCACAAAGGCATAACACTGTGGCCTACATTATGCATGTTGCATTATATTGTGATACGATCCAATATGGGCGTGAGGCGACCATTTTGTTTGCGATTTTTTCATGTCTTTGAACCATGACTCAAACATCCTTGAACCTATTATGTTCAAACATGGCACAAAGGCAAAGCACTATGGCATACATATGCATGTATCAATTAACCTTAAGAAAGGAGCCAATATGGCTGCAGAACTGCCATTTTGTTGGAATTTTGCATATCTTTGAAGCTTAATTCAAAGGTCATTACACCGATTTTGTCCAAACTTGGCACAAAGATCATGCACTATGGCATACATATACATCAATGTACTTCATGACATGTTCTAATATGGTTGCCATATTGTCATTTTCCCTAATATCGCTGCCAGATGGTCATTTTTTGGATTTCTTCATGGCTTTGAATCATAATATGCAAATGTTCCTTATCCAATGTTGTTGAGACTTGGTACGAGGATAAAGTACTATGGCATACATATGCATGTCTACTAATTTTGTGCTATGATCCATATGGTCAATAGACAGCCATTTTATTTCAATTTGGTGTGATTTTTTATGTCTTTGAAACATAAACATAGGTCACTGTCCTTCGATGGACTGATTTTGTTAAACGAGATCTGGCTGCATTCTTGTGCACATTAATTTGTTTCATTATATGATCCGAAATGGCTGATTACAACAACATACCCGATCCCATACCATTTCTAAAATTCCACCAAACCATGTGTATAGTATGTGCCATCATGACACTAGAGGCAGTGAGGGCATCGTTATGTGTGATGTAATCAAAGTTCCTTCAATGGTCATTACCGGCAGAGGTGGGTCAATTTTATTGAATGTTCCTCTGATTACTTTATTATGACAAGTCACAGGCCTGATGCACCCGTTGTATCAATGTCATTCCTCAGCTACCTAGACCACAGCTACCTAGACACCAAAGATTATAACAAAATGGACAAGCGGGGACTGTGTCATCAACGATGACTTGTTCTGACAGGGGAGGGGGTGTTGAACCACGTGATTTTACGTTTCCTGTATTGTTTCTCCTCGCTGACTGGTTGGTCTTGAAATATTCAGTTTATTCGGTGTATCCATCCCCTTGTCTTCAGCGCCGTATTGTAGTGACCTTGTATTCATTAAAAATGCTCTTATCACTCGATATTGTTGACAGAAAGCATCAACAGTCAGCAGAGATTGTTTTTCCCCTTGAGGTTTGTTAACAAAGGGATTGACATGATTAACATCAGCAATATTTTACACAACAAGTAGTTATTGACAAAGTACCACCTTATTTTACATTTCAAGACCCTCCTACAGTGTCCTATACCTATTCTAAGACCATAGGTAGAAAATTGTTTAATTGCAATAGGGTCTTGAAAGAAATTGATATTAAGAACAATGTTCATAATGGTACTTGAGATTGTATGTCATCTCCCTTTTGTTACAAACCTCACGGTCATATAATAACAGGTGACATGAAGATAGTTACACATCATAAGCTTCAGTAGCTGTTCCAGTTTGGCCCCAAATATCGCGAGCCACCCAAAGTAAACTGGAACTTTAACTTTAAGTTAATCATGGATGCTGCTGAGGCTTATGCTAAGAAGTGGGCTGCCCTCGAAGACGAAAACGTTGGATGTCTTTCGGACTGGCTTCGCACAGTCCGTGATAAGGTAAAATCTCGCATTTCACGTCTTCGTTCTTCACATACTGTCATCAACACTACATCTGCCTTTGATGACCCTTCTGTACGGGAATGTCTAGATGCTTTACACGATAAATATGTTGTTGTGCCTGCAGACAAAGCATCAAACAACATCATCTTTGTCTGCAAGCAATATTACATTCAATGTTTAAAGAACGAAATTCAGATTAACTCAGATGATGAGAGTAGCACGACATACTCTCTTTCAACCTTATCTGAAGAGGAAATATTGCAGAACCATTGAACAGTTTTGAGTGAATTTGGCATCAAGTTAGCGCAAGATGATAAGGTATTACCTAATCTATATTGGATTCGTAAGATCCATAAGAATCCCTATAAACAACGTTTCATAGCTGGTTCCAGTAAGTGTACAACAAAACGCTTGTCACAACTTTTAACCATCATTTTATCAACCATTAAATCTGGTTTGGTACGGTATTGTGACAAAGTTTATGAAACTAGTGGGGTCAATCAAATGTGGATATTAAAGAACTCCAAAGAATTGTTACATGTTTTACAAAATAACAAAAACATGTACAATTCAATCCACACATTTGATTTTTTCAACGTTGTACAAAACCATCCAACATAACAAACTAAAAGACAGGCTATAATCTCTTGTGAAGAAAGCCTTCTTTTACAAGAATGGTAGTCGCAGGTATAAATATATTGCCATCAAGCGCAACTTGGGCTATTTCACCCACAACAGCGATGCCAAACTCCAATACAGTGATGTTGAGGTGATTCAAATGCTATATTTCCTAATTGACAACATATTTATCAAGTTTGCTGGCATGACATTCAGGCAAACCATAGGCATTCCCATGGGCACAAACTGCGCCCCATTTCTTGCAGACTTATTTTTTATATTCGTATGAAGCAGAGTTCATACAATCACTTCTGAAATTTGGGTCTAAAAGGATTGTCAAGCGATTTAACAACACCCAAGATATATCCATGATCTAATCAGTTTAAACAATCCTGGTATATCCAATTATCTACATCACGTCTACCCAGATGATTAGAAATAAAAGAAACAACTGAAAGTGTGGATTCGGCTTCATACCTAGACGTATTGTTTGAAATAAGACAAAATACACTATATACTAAGCTGTATGACAAAAGAGACGATTTTAATTTTGAAATCATAAACTTTTCCTTTTTGTTGAGCAGTATACCATCATCTCCAGCTTATGGTGTGTGTATTTAACAACTTCTTAGATACAGTAGAGCATGCAAATTATATGAAGACTTTCGAGTTAGACACAGCCTATCAGCTCAAAAGTTAGTGAGGCAAGGATTCTCAGAAAGTAGATTAGTGAAATCATTTAAGAAGTTCTATGGTAGATATGGAGATGTTGTATCAAAATATGACCTGTCTGTTACTCAAATGAAGAGTGACAGCATACCAAATTTTGACCAGCAAAAGTAATTTGGTGAATTCACCAAATAACAATGGATTTGTCACTTTGGGTCAATCTTGACGGGTGCGGCTAGCTGGCGGGGTACGCTTACCCATTCCGGACACCTGGTACCACCACTATTTTGTGGTTCAATATGACCTCATTGCCTTTGTCATTTTCAATATGTTCCTTGGACCTCGTAAATTTCTTAGTCACCTTGAAGATAACGATTATTGGACCTGATTTGATGTCTATTGCTTATTCAGTCAGGGATGTGTTTAATTTAAGTTGGAGGGTGATCAGACTGCTTGTCGACATACATTGTTTGGTCCTTTGGTTTACGATACCGATAGAACTTGCCGTCATTCAGATTAAATTCCAAATCCAATAAGTTAGCTATTTTCTGGTTTGCAGGATGCATGAAATTTAAGTAAAAGATATGATTACATTGTACTTGAAGTAATTCGTTATATTATTTATAAACGCTCTGGTTTCCGCATCGAGCAATGTGATTTTCCAGTGCGGAAACCAGAGCGTTATAAATAATAGCATAAATTACTTCAAGTTCAAAGTATAAATAATATATGTTACTTTAGTTTACTGCATCCAGCAATCTTCAGACAGACGAAGATTGCAGAATGCATTTAAATATAGTAAGATTGCAGAATGCATTTAAATAAAGTAACATACATTGTCACATTGTACTTGAAATAACTTGTGTAAAAATATATATATATATATATATATATATATATATATATATATATATATATATCGATATGACAATATTATATCTCGAATATGAAAATATACGGTGCGTGGCCCACTTTTGTTGAAATAACAAGTTATGCGAGACAATCAATATTGTTAGGCTTATCAAGCTGGGTTCCTATTGCAAAGGAATACATTATTATCCACCTTCGTCTCTAACCTTGGGAGTTTCGTCGTACAGTAAGTTTAGGTATCATAGTACACAGTGGCCAATGTGGAGTACAATTGAGGTATTATCTGACGCAATTTGACCTTGATCCAAAAAACATCTTTACGTCAACACGGGGTAAAATTGGAGATAGTTTTAGATACTTCTTAACATACAGAACCTCACGAAGTTGATAGTGGTGAGTCTAAAACCTTTGATTTTAAGTGACATTGTACTGCTGACCTACAATTTTTAACACGTGCACTGCGCTGCGCGGATTTCGTTCTGTGCACTTAGCGGACGTGTTGGACTCGTTTGCAGTCTTTTTGTAATCGTTCCGTGCAATCCCGGGAGTACAGTAAGCAACGGACATCCTAAAACGATTTAATTGTGACTTTTTTTCCTGGTAAAATTTGACTAAAAAAGGTCCATAATATACTAATAATCTATAATATATCTATAATATTTTAATAAAATACCAGGATTTGTGTCCTCGTGCACCGTAAGCTTTGGTATTGTCCTCGACGTTTTACGTCTATGACAATGCGTTCTCGGAACAATGTACTAGGACATAAATCTTGGTAATTGGTTAATAACCATATATTATAAAACTTCACTTGCTGTGATTTGCTAGGTTCAAATATGATGGCATTTTCTCCGGTGGAAATGTCTTGTGAGTTCTTGCTTAAAATGTTATGGCTATGAGCGTGACATCCGTTTAGCTACTTCACCTTGCAAAACTAATAGAACGATTTCAATTATGTTTACATAATTTGTCATTTACTTTAAGCTGAGAAGGAAAATCTTGAATTAACAACTGACGGAGATATTCGTCTAGTCAAGACCATTGGTCAGCCTGACGCAAAGTCGGGAAGGAATTCTGTGGAAGGCGTATCAGACTCTGGTGAGCGACTTTTTTGTTTGACCAGATCTATCTTTGATTTCAATAACACTGTTAATATTTTATCATAGTAAGATTTCTACATTTTAAAACAGGTTTCGGAAAACAAACAATGAAAGAGAGGTTTGCATGGAAGTATAGTTTATAAGGAAGCGTATGAACTCTGAATTTCGGGAATAAGAATAGCTGTTATAAAAAAATATCTTATAACCTATCTGTGAAAGTTAGGCGTCCCGCGTTGTCGAGAACCGATTCAGTATACTGCAGGTAAACAAATCATCAGTCTTATCTCTGTTAATCCAATCACATCTAAAGTATATCATTGTCATCAGTCGATCGCCGAAGTCACTTATAAACAATGTCAAAAAAACGATGTGTTTCTGAATTCTCATCGCTTCTAAAAAGCTTCGGAACTTTATGGAATGATCTTACTGCCAATGGTTTTAACCTTTAAAACGGTGACAACAATGAACTAGAATTTTTGAGCTTTCTGGTTTACTGTTTACTCCGTAGTCAATTTAATGAAAGTTTTATTGCATTGAAAAAGAATTATTCTCTCAACGAAAATATTTGCTCCTTTCGACGAAGACACATTGGGTTCAAGAAGCACCTGCCTGCTCTATCATAAAGGGACACTCTATAGCTTATCAGGAGCTTAAACCAAAATGAGGATTGACTATTGTTTCATCGCTCATCGTAGCCTTTTGTCAATGTTTTTTGAAAGTTCTATGTCCACCACTACAAGGCGGAACTGTAGGAAGCTGAACATTAATCATTTCAAGGCAAAATTGACCGTAAGTTTATAAAAGGGACCGTTCAGTCTTACGGAGGGTCAAATTCTGAGAGTTCATCTTCATGTGAGTCTCCAAGATGGGAATAATATTATAATTTGCCATTGTGGTTGGCTAGATTTAAAAATGACATAGATGAAAAAGTAAACCATTTAAATTTGTCCACAACTTTGTATTACAGGCTCGGCAATACCAAACATAAAAAATACGATTGGGACTATAATTTGGATAATTGGTTGTGAAGTCATGTCGATTTAATCTGCAAATATAAGCTTATCGGCTTCTTATTTTAAATTAAACACTATAGCATAGTGTATATACATATAAAGTTGTTTGTTTATCATACATTGTTATCACTTTTTTAATTGCGAATTTTTGTGTCAAACGACCTGTACAACAACAGACAAATTTCACGTTATATATGTTAGAATCAGCAAAGTTTGCATGCGTGGTCCTGTGGATAATCAATGTAGCTCAAGCGGTGAGCTGAAGTGCATGCAGAGGCTGTGAAAATTGTTTCCCTGGCAGTACAATTTACCTCAATACATAGCAGTGATTTGTTAGGTTCAAATATGATGGCATTTTCTAAGGAGGAAATATGTTGTGAGTTCTTGCTTAGAAATTTAATAGCTTCGAGCAAGACTGCCATTTGGCTACTTCTTCACATTGCAAAACTAATAAACGATTTCAACTATGTCTACATTGTCATTTACTTTCACCTGAGAAGGAAAATCTTGAATTAACAACTGACGGAGATATTCTTCCAGTCAAGACCATTGGTCAGCCTGATGCAAAGTCGGGAAGGAATTCTGTGAAAGGCGAATCAGACTCCGGTGTGTGATTTTTTTTGTTTCAGCAAATCTATCTTTGACTTAATCAACACTGTAAACATTTACTCATATTAAAATGTCAACATTTTAATAACAGTTTTCGGAATACAAATAGTGAATGAAGGGTGTCCATGGAACGGAAGTTTATACGTAAGCGTATGAACTCTGAATTTCAGAAGTTAGAGTAGGTGCTATCGAAAACGTAGTCACCCTATCTATGAAAGAAAGGGCTTCCCCCGTTGTCGAGAACCGATTCAGCATACTGCAAGTAAAACAAATCATCAATCATGTCTCTCTGTTAATCCAGATAAATCAAAAGTATATCATTGTCATCAGTCGAAGTCACTTAAAACAATGTCAATACAAACAGCGTGTTTCTGAATTTTCATCGCGCTAAAAAGCTACTTACCTTATAGAATTATCTTATTGCCAATGGTTTTAACCTTTACTACGATGACAATAATGAACTACATTTTTTTCGAGCTTTGTGGTTTACTGTTTACTCCGTAGTCAATTCAATGAAAGTTTTATCGCATTGCAAAATAATTATAAACTCAATGTAAAGGTTTGCTCCACGTAGTCACGGCATTATCTGCCCGGCTCTATCATAATTGGACAGTCGTTTTATAAAATTGGCTTTTCAGGAGCTTACACCAAAATAAGGATCGACGATTCTTTCACCGCTCATTGTAGCTTTTGGACAATGTTTTTAAAAAATATACGTCAACAACTACAAGACGTAATTTTCGTTAGCTGAATATATATCATTTCAAGGCCAAATTTACCGCCAGTTTATACAAAGAACCGTTCAATCTTAGAGAGGGTCAAAATCTGAGAGGTTACTTTGACGTAGGACTCAGAGAAGGGTATAATATTTTCATTTGCCATTGCGGTTTGCTAAATTTTAAAAATGTTTTATCTGAAAAAGACAATCATTTAAATTATTTCCACACCTTAGTATTACAGACTCGGCAATATCAAACATAAAAAACACCATCGGAACTAATTTTGAATAATTTGATGGTGAAGTCATGTCGATTTAATCTGCAAATATAAGCTTATCTCCTTCTTTTATTACATTAACACAAATGCGTAAGTGTAAATACATACAAAGTTGCTTGTTAATCATACATTGTTATCACTTTTTAATTGGAAATTTGGAGGTCAAACGACCTGTACAAAGCAGACAAATTTCACGGTATGTATGTTAGAATCACCAAAGTTTGCATACGTGGTCCTGTGATCATCATGTAGCTCCAGTGGTAAGCTGAAGTGAATGCAGAGTCTGTGAAAAACTGTACAAATTACCTCTATACTCAGCAGTAATTTGCTAGGTTCAAAATATAATGGCATTATCTACGGAGGAAATGTCTTGTGAGTTCTTGCTTAGAAATTCCATGGCTACGAGCGTGACAGCAATTTAGCTACTTCTTCACTTTGCAAAACTAATAGAACGATTTCAATTATGTTTACATAATTTGTCATTTACTTTAAGCTGAGAAGGAAAATCTTGAATTAACAACTGACGGAGATATTCGTCTAGTCAAGACCATTGGTCAACCTGATGCAAAATCGGGAAGGAATTCTGTGAAAGGCGAATCAGACTCAGGTTAGCGATGTTTTTGTTGACCAGATCTATCTTTTATATCCGTAACACAGTTAATATTTCTTCATAATAAAATTTCTACATTTTTAAAACAGGTTTCGGAATACTAACAATGAAAGAGAGGTTTCCATGGAAGTGTACTTAATAAGCAACCGTATGAACTCTGAATTTCGGGAATAAGAGTAGGTGTTATAAAAAATATGATATACCCTATCTATGAAAGTTAGGGGTCCCGAGTTGTCGAGAACAGATTCAGTATACTGCAGGAAAACAAATCATCAGTCATATCTCTCTGTGAATCCAATCAAATTTAAAGTATATCTTTGTCATCAGTCGTTCGCCGAAGTCACTTATAAACAATGTCAATAAAACCAACGTCTTTCTGAATTCTCATCGCTTCTAAATAGCTTCGTTACTTTATGGAATGATCTTACTGCCAATGGTTTTATCTTTTACAACGATGACAACAATGAACTAGATTTTCTCGAGCTTTCTGGTTTACTGTTTACTCCGTAGTCAATCTAATGAAAGTTTAATTGAATTGCAAAATCATTATGCACTCAAGGGAAAGTTTTGCTCCTTGGAACATAGCCACATGTGATTCAAGTAGAATCTGCCTGGCTCCATAATAAATGGACACTCCTATTCATAAAATGGCTTATCAGGGCTTACACCAAATTAGGATCGACGATTCTTACACCGTTCATCATAGCCTTTAGTAAATGTTGTTTGAACGTTCTACGTCCATCTCTACAAGACGGAATTTTTCGGAATCTGAATATTAACCATTTCAAGGCAAAATTGACCGTCAGTTGATACAACGGAGCCTTCAATCTTACGGAGGATCAAAATCTTAGGGGTCATGCATCTTCATGTAAGACTCCAAGAAGCGGATCATACTTGTATTTGCCATTGTGGTTTGCTAGATTGAAAAATTGTCATAGCTAAAAAAACAATCATTAAAATTATGTCAACACCTTAGTATTATAGACTAGGCATGGCAAACATCATCGAAAGGAAACAGAGTTCATCATACCAGGCAACAGTCATCATGAAATCCGAGTCAATGCTTTGTTAAATAAAACTGGTCAGAACGTAGATTCTTGATTATTTCAATATATAGGCAGAGATGGCCGAAATTCACTTCTGTATTTCAGGCGTTGAGTGAAAATGTACGATGGTGAGCACACACATCGTGAGGCGCTTTGACAGACAGAAGAGCGGCTAAATTCATGAATTCGACAAATTTTCGACAGATGAAATTTCACATTTACACTTGTTGCTTGCTAGAGCCGGTTTTGTTTACAAATTCAATTTAATTTCGAAAGCTCATACTAACGGACATGCCTCGTTCATATCATTTTTCTTTCGATACATTATTTTATTTAATTAGGGGCGTGTTTATAATTGAAGTATAATGATTAAAATGTTAACTTTCAGACGGGGCTGCAGGAACACTCATCTTTGTTGGGATAAGTTTGTCAGTACTAGTTGGTATATTATCAATACTATATATGATAAAACAACGGTGCAAGAAATCCAGAAAACAAAGGACAGAACTTGAGCAGAGTACCAGAGCAGATGAGACTCATTCTGCATCTGAAGGAAGTGACATTGAATATCCAAACTGGTTTGGAACTTCTCAAATTTCTTGGCTGGATAATTAGTATTCTGTCTTGAACGACAGAAAACAATTGTGATTTTTACATAAATCCAAAATGTGCAGTCCACTGAACCAACAAACAAACAGAAACACAAAGTACACAAACACAAAAAACAAGTAAACAAATATCACAAAAGGAGTTGAAAGTTGAGAAGCGACACACAGACTTTTAGTAAACATTTAGGTAATTAATGTAAGTCAGTAAAGTGTCTTTTGTTTATTAGAAAAAAACAATACAAATTAAGGAAATATCGGTGCTTGTCTGTTTTAACATTTTGCCCGCACATTGACATGAGTGTTAACTACACACGTTAAATGTTAGACGAAGAGAAGTATGCAGATAATTTGTCTCTTGGATCCTGTTTATGATGCATTTCACGTGGTTGTGTAACATTTGTAATTATTGTTGCGTTTAATTTTAAGGCAGCGTATGCTAGCGTTTTCTAATTCTTACCGTTCGAGTAGGCGATCATTATTCACAGGGCTAGTTATATAAACTGAGTACACTAACATGTTTTGGTGACTTAATGCGTATGTACACAGGACTATGTACAGTTTCCGAATTACAGCAATTGATAGGTTTGATGAAAATCGGTAATTCATTGTAAATTAAGTGTTTATTTGCAGTGGTAAAAGTGAAAACTTGTATCTGTAAATTTTCTGCATTTACTTGGAATATAAATTAATGTGGTATTTTATCTAAATGTTTATAAGGAATTATTTTACATCATGCTACCATGCCCTAAACTTGCATACGATGAGGAAATATATAAAAGGGGCATTTGGCTTGTAGAGATATTTTGGGGGTAACAAATAAATAAATAGATAAATAAATAAATAAATGGTAATTCAATAATTAGTAGTATGGAAAGTTACACAGGTGTAGATTTTTTCATCTTCGCTCAAGAAAGGTCTCACCGTACTTTTGGCACTTTGAAAATCTTGTACATGTACTGTCATTTTTATCGTTTTTTTTCACCGACCACAAAACATGACCGAATACACTTCTTAGATGACTCTTGACCCTTTTCCTGTCTCTGCATTAGATCGTTTTTTAACATGTCCGTGATCGCATTGTAATCTGAATAAAATGTAATGTTAATGAACACAATGCGTGTGTCGTCGTTTGATACTGTGCGCCAGTGTTGTCAACGTAGTCCCAACTTACAAAAATGCTGTGTCTCGGGCACGAATTTCCGACGTTCGATCTCTCGGACGTCCGTTTTCTGCATTTGGGGACTGAAATGGCGAGAATGCCTCATAAGACGACTGAGACACGTGAGGTCATGGTATAAAATCCGTTTGCGCTATATGCCGAGCAATGTTTCAAAATCTCGACCCGCCTGCAACGGGGATTATAGCTTAATATTAACATGTGTTTTAAAAGGAAATGCTTTCCATTGCAGTAAATCAAGCCGGCAGAAATAGACAAACTGCATCAATCATGTATGCTATAAAATAACGTTTTTTTTAAATTAAAATTCAAGGGTAACCTAAATAGGTTTCCTTCAGAGGGAATTAAAGAAATACCCTTATCTGTTGTTTGCACTGAAACTAAAATGCTTTAATGTTAGCTAAACCTATTCATAATAAACTTATAATAATTTATGATATTGATGATAAGCTTTGTGATGACTACCTTTGGTATTTTTTTTTACTTTTCCACACAATGCAGAATATATTCCTTAAGCATCTGACTACTTTCTTCAGATTTTAAATTGGTGCACAGCCAACAAATGTACCATTTATCAGGAAAAGAAACAATGTTTCAAATTCCTGTCATCAACGATGCTTCAGCAAAACTGATCCAACGACTCGTGCAAGATTAAAGAGATAAACTAGTTACCTTTACACTTACAACGTTTGTACCATACTAGCTGGAAAGTCCATTGTTTTGTCGTAAAAATCTTCGCCGTCTCATGTACAACTGCCTCATCCTGCAACATTTTTTATTGTCTTGAGGTACGGGTAGTACTTACCCAGCCATTATTTTTCAAATTAACAAAATAATAATTGCATTAAATTACATTAGTCATCCACATGCCCTAAGTGCATCCCTCTTCAGAGAACTGAGTATAATAACCATATTTGACAAACTGAATATTAGATGCATTAAGTCTATTTGATTATTTCATGCATGGCAGTCTCCCTAACGAAATTGTCGAGATTATATTGCTCAAGTCGGTCACCAGTGAACAATTCAGAATTGTAGCCGGTTGTCATTTACTTGTCCCATAGAAAACACTGCGGCTACGCTAATTTCCATTCTGCTGTCATTGAGCCAAATTTTGAAACATAAGAAACGTTGGGTGTCAATCACCCATTTAAAGGCAAGTGATATTTTGATATTATTCGACATTCTAGACTGTGATAAATAAAATATTGCTTGAACTACCAATCGTGGTATTTTTACTTGATTGCACAATTTTTTTTAATGTTGGAAAGAAAAAGACTTACTGGCTTTTCCTATACTAATGAGCAGCTGATTCACGTTTTTCTGCAAGACAAATAAAGATTAGGACACCATCTTTGTATGTTGTATTGTGCAAAATGTGCAAAATGTATTTCCTTCGGACTAAGTCAGTGGATGTTAAATATGTTGTTCTGAACAGGGAGCAGTTTAATAAGGGAAACCAGAGCAATCATTTGGTCGACCGCGGCAGTGACTGTAAGGGTATTCAGTTCGCAATGTCTTGACAAATGCAAATTCAAAGTGTTTTCACCATAGCACCTCAAGTTTGTCCGTGATGCTGCATTTTAAATTCAAGGGATATTAGAAAATGGAATCATTCTCAGACAAGTCTTTCGTTTACAAGCGATCGCTCGTTTGTTGAACGTTTGTTACTTTCTCTGAAAATGGTTACACTGAATAAAAGTCCGTTGCTAGGCTACGTACGGTTATGACTTCAATGCCAGTTGACCTGTCTCGGGTAACTTTTAGATTACAGTTATATTTTCTTGCCTGTGCCTATCGATTGCGATTCCCCTTCAAGATCGTATATTTCAAATCTGACACAATGGTGCATGGGACATTATAGTTATTGAATATGTCATAGCTTTCAGCTTAGACACCTATACATTTTATTAAGGAGAATTCTATACCCTACAGATATTTACAATCTGAAAAATCACCAGTATTGGAAGCAGGAGATGACTTCAGATCGAGAAAGCCGGTGGCCCGGTAATCTTCAACGAATACGCTGTTGGTAAGCTAGCGTTAAAACATTGGCGGCAGGATGGGTTACTTTCAAGACACACGCTTCAACGTCACAGGACGCTTTTCCCACGCGAAATTGCATTCTTTACGATTGTAAGACATTTCATTTCCCCGGACTTGAGCATTTTAAAAGAAACTGAGCAACAACTTTGACTTAGTTGCATCGTGGGCATTCGACATGCTGTTAATCAAATTCAAAGGAGAAAAAAACGACTCCCGCAAACGCCTGTGAATTGGTCACAAACCCGATAACAAACGCTGACGATAAATTGATTCACACTTTATCATTTAAATAAAAGATCTCTATCTTGTTTGGAACAATAGTCGTCAGTAATCAACTTGTCTGGAATAAACAGTAATACATGGAGACGTGTGGCTGTCATGGTCTGCCATCACCATCCGAAATTGAAACCGTGGGTTCGCATTTATGTTAATACTGCTTGTGCCGTCGCGGCCTCGGTGATCAGCCATACAGTAAGAGTTTTGAGTGATGCGTCGGCTCGTACCTAAACACTCTAACTCGATCCTTCAGCCAAAAAGCGAATAATTAAGGATACACCAATTTTCGCAGACACCAATCTTTAAAACTGATATTTTTTACTATTAAAATGAATCATTAAATCAGACATGTGTAGACATATTTTGTTTGTTCGACAATTAAAGATTATGAAAATTGTATGTCAACATGTTTCAAAACTTGTTTGCATGTGAAAAGCCAATCTTAGCTGCCACCCTAATCACAAAAGATCATTAACTAAGTCAATTAATAATTATTTGACATAACTTTGCTATACACTTGTTCAGTACAGGAAGATTAACACCTGTATCATGTTTTATAACATTTGATACAGCATTTGATATATCAGCTTAATTACGAAAATTCATGAAATATGCAAATACTCAATTTATTGAAATGATACGGCTAAATGCCTTTGTATGGAACTAAAATACTATAAGGCCAACATCCGTACCAAGTTTCATCCAATTTGTTGCAGTATTTCTAGACATATCACACTGACTAGTAGAGTTCTTTAAAAATGCAAATTAGCAATTAATGACAAGATCTTGCTAAATGTCTTTGCATACAGTTACACAGCTCTGGTGTATTAACGTCCTTGACTTCCCCTTTAAAACCCTTATTGCGAATATTCATATTATATGCAAATAAGTTGATTGATATGATCCTGCTAAATGTCTTTGCACATAGTTAGAGCTCTGTCGAATGAACAATGTACCAAATTTCGTCAAATTTGAGTTGGTATTTCCTGACTTATTACTGGAATTATGAAAAATCATGAAATATGCAAATTAGCACTATAATTGCCACAATACTGATAAATATTTTTGTGTACTATCAGAGCTTTGTATGACCAACACATGCATATAAATACATAGCTCTTGTTCAAAAATCATTTATTACTAAACTTAGCACTAAATATGCGTGCCACATCAAAAACAATACATATGCATATGTGTGTATAGTGTGTTATCCTTGTACTAACTTTGTAACGAATCGGCCCTGGCATGTTTGAGATATCTGCGTGGATAAATGGAACGAACGACCTACGGACAGACGCATGGAAGGACGCAGCCCAAACCACAAGTCTCCTGCACTTCCTCTTCGGGGATTAAAAAGGACAAACGGTGGGCAACGAAATAATACCGCACTTTATTTCATTGTAGTCGTTTTGGATAGACATCAGAGGCTTCAAATGCCACCGTTGGATTCATCAAATGAGATTTTGATTACGATACGATTTATATCCCCCGCTGATTTATCAGCCACTTCTGATAAACTATTCATCCACTGAAGTACCGCGAAAGTAACATCGAAACCTATGATAGCTCAGTGTGTTCTTTATGACAACTCTGTAATGAAACAGTCTTTATGTGGTTACACTTGGTATAATTTCTAGGGCTCAACAGTGGTTTCACTTTTTAGTAAAATGTGTTTTACTAGCTCTGTACATACATCATAAAATCCTGTATCTGAGTCTCCGGGATGTTTATTGCATATGGGCATTTAGGTTGACTCGATCGACGTATGTTTCATACATGTTTTCACTAGGACGTCAACTAATTTGGTGTTAAAGTTTGCAACTTGAATAAGTTTGGTCGTTACTTTTGTTCTTAGTCGTTCCTTTCCCTCACGGCGTAAGACGCGCAGAGCTTCCAGGGCCACAGAGTCACGCCTAATTCCCTAGAAACAAAGAAAACAGCTGTCTACTGGCCAACCCATTTTCATCATGAAATGATACAACAACATACCTTAGTCTACACTTTAACATCTGGTGCTATCAAATTGCAACCAGCGGCGAACGAATGTTTGATTTGGCTGGCCCTCTAGAACAATAAATCTTTATATGTATGAGAGAGGCGGTACTTATTCACTGTTCATATATCAATGTTCGCCATTTCCATGAGTACTGTGTTGAAGTAAGCGAAGAGTATACCAACCTAAAAGTTGAGCGAAAAAGTTCTTGTTCGAAACGAGTAATCCACTACACGTAAGTTGTCAGTGTCTCATGATTTGTAGCAGTCGTATTCAAGGCTGTAATATAATCACAGCAGGCACCTAGATATTATTGTAGGTGCAACAATCATTTGGAACGGCAGTGCTGCAGATATTTTGATATATTGTTCATTTATAGCAGCTTTTACCTGAAATCAAAAGACTTAAAAGTTTGTGCTTAAAATAACGCAAAGTATCGTACCTCCAACTCCTCACCCATTTTTCTTGTTCGTTTGATGAATGCAATTTATATAATTTTCTGGTACACACTCACAGATAGAACATTTTGATCAGCAGTCAAAAGTAATTCGTTTGCAAAATCATATAACACTGGTTGGTGTTGTTGTAGATTAACCATACTTATATTTCCTTCGTAACCACACACAGACATAAATCATGCACGTTATCTCAGCTCTGATGCTCATGGTTTTCAATGCTGCGACATTAATGGTAGATGCTGAAGATGAAATAGTTCCCAAAAATCGGAGGAATTTGAAAGGTAAGGCGAATGGAAAAATCCGTTCAACGGGCAAGATTGTTTAACTTGACAAGGTTGTTCGTTTATAATTTTTCTTTAATTTAGCTTTTCGGACTTACTTGAACACAACGAAAAAGAGTTTCCCTTTTACGAAAACCAAGGTATTTTGGACATTTTTTTTTCTGAAAAAAACTTAAAAATCTTAGAGAAATTGCAATGATTTTTGAATATTTTTGAGGAAAAATTGACAAAGGTGAAAAGAAAAAAATACTTAGTGATATTTTTTTTCAACTTTTTTCTCGAAACAGGAAAATATAATGGTATGTCTCCTTAATAAATGCTTCAGAAAAATTCAAATTCTGATTGAAGATCCTGTCAGGCTTTTATATTTTACTAATGAAATTAAAACTTACTTGGACCTACATTTATGCGAGGTAGAAATGCCATTTTTTGTCATTTTTTATTATTGATACCTTCAAATGTTTTGCTTTACATGGAAGGATTAAATGGTATTTTTTCTTGGAAAAAAATTCATTTTCATGACACTGAAGTATGTACTTAATTTATGCGAGGTAGAAATGCCATTTTTTGGTCATTTTTTATTATTGATACCTTCAAATGTTTTGCTTTACATGGAAGGATTAAATGGTATTTTTTCTTAGAAAAAAAAATCATTTTCAGGACATGAAATATATACTTATTTTTTTTCTTGAAAAAATCAATGTTTTATGTGATTAATGTCTGAAACATTGAAATTGATGACATTCAACATGATCAATCTCACCGAGTGGCAGAGAGTATGACATCTCGCCGATTGGCGAGATTCAAGCAGGCCAATCTCACCAACTTCAAGGAGTGTAACTTCTCGCCAATTTGGCGAGATTCAAGCTGGCCAATTTGACCAACTGCAAGGAGTGTGACTTCTCGCCAAATGGCGAGATTCAAGATTGCTGACCTCACCATAGTTTTCAAAACACATGAGACACACATACATTATCAAACTTATATGAAAGAGATGAAACAAATGTTATACTGTATAATAACTTTTTAGGAGTTTTTATTTACCATAACAATATAACCACTGTACCAAAGAGATACAAATTGGTAAAATTCAATACACAGTCAACATGACGTTCCTACATACACTGGAAAACAATGACAGATGTTTTCCTAAATTATAAACATAACAAATGCAATGTATTTTGAACTACCAGACTCAATTAAATCTTACATCCGAAGAAGCTGAAGTATACATCTGATGTAACTAGAATGACATTCCTGCTGACCGAGGATGAGAATGTGATCCCATGTACAAAATCAATATGCAGTAACAAGATAATCTCACAATACACAGCTTGAATACTTTGCTGCACATCTTTACAGGCGTACCTATTATATTGTATATCACCTGAAATAGTCTGATAAAAATGAAGCATCTTACTCATAGATGAATTGTACAGAATTTTAAATGAACTTAAAAATCACAAAAAGTTTCCTCACTCTAACACATTGGCTTGAATCAATTGAATTTAGGTCCTTTTGCTCCAGTTTACTGATAGTGATGCAAATGAGCCCTAGCATACTGACTGTAATACTAAAATTGAAATACCCTGACAAAACACAACATATTTCTGAATTATAAGTGTCACCAGAGTTCCGTGATTAGAAGTAATTTAAATGCTGCACTTGACATTAGAACTTGCTTGTAGTCTCACTGAGTTCTCTAATTGCCAACAGATATGGTATACTAGCTGCTTCTTTATTTTCCTGAAATGCAGACATATATGTAGTGATACAGTTCTGGTATCTTGAATTTGTTTTATGAAACTACTTTGTAACAATATACATGTAATACTAAATGTGATTAACAACTGAAACATGTTGTCCACAAAATGTTTAAAATGTCACCAAGAGTAAATGGGTGGGGGGGGGGGGTCAGAGCGTCCCTTGATTTAAAATTCCTAGCTGCAACACTGCCAACAAAGCCACACCCCTTCCTCCCTCCCTCAGTCTGTTTTCTTTGATCATTACAAAATAAGATTGTGTGATCATGTTGAACACATCTGTTGCTTAGTCACTGTGAACATTTAACAACTTGTAACTTTCCTGAGTAAACAGATGCTCATTATCCATATTTACAGCAAGGATATTTATATTCAAAGCATTTTTTTTAAATTCTTTTTTTTTGTGTAGTAATATTTCTTAGTTATTCCAATTTTGTTGCAGACAAATGGTTGATTGTATTTGTTATGACTTCTTATTTTTTGATTTGTTTTCCATTGACATCAAACATTTTGAAGAGTTTCTTTTGAACAACTTAGTATTTTGGAACATTACGATCAAGCATTTAGCCACATGAACTAATTGAAGTTTTCAATGTTATCAATAAAAAGTTCGAAAAAGATACTTTGCATGATGTTTTAATTTTCCCAAGGACCTGACTCCATAACTTCCTTGTCCCCTGTGTTGCAAAAAAGCCGAATACTGCTTGACATCCCTACCACTTTGCTGGTATTTCAAGCAGTACCAGACCCCCTGTGTATTTTCAGGCTAACAGGGGGCTAACAATTTGGCAAGAGTCTTGCACAGCTTTAAATCCTTGCCAATCGGCAGGTGAAAGCTGCACTGAATATCTCGCCTATTTGGCGAGATTCTGGCACTGCTTGATATTCCTGCCAATTGGCAGGGATTTCAAGCAGTGCCATAATCTCGCTAAAGTGGCGAGATATGTACTGAATATATCGCCATTTGGCGAGATTTTAGCACGGTGCTAGAATCTCGCCATTTGGCGAGATATTCAGTACAGCTCAAACCTTACCAGGTGGCACATGTCATTCGCATTATCCTGTTTCCAAAATCAATATTTTGAATAGCAATATTGACACTTTTTTAAGTATATTCATACACTTTTTTATATCACTTCAAAATTTTGTTTTCCCAATTCTAAGTTTGAAATATTTCCGAGGAAATGTATGATTTTCTCTTGGTTTTCGTAAAAGGGGAACTCTTTTTTGTTGTGTTTGGTAAAAATGCCTTTGTATTTAATTTTCCCTCACGCTAGTTAGGAACATGTTCAAAATAGATTTAAACATTGAACTCTTTTATGTATCTTGCATGTAGTTTCTGACAGGGTATATGTTTCCTGTTGCTAAATGCTGTAACTTTTTCTGATATTTAAAAACAACATTGATACGCTGGAAACTGCAGTGTACAAATGTTAAGATGCCTCTATTTCATCTCAGCTGTCATAAGCGGAGAATGCTTTTATCATTAACGCAAAGGAAAAATAATTTATAAGGTAAAATATAGAATATCGTAAAGACGATTTGCAATCGCAGTAGTTGACAATACCCACACTGAAGTTGTTTACTGATCGACAATATAGAAAATAAATCGTTTTCAAGTGTAAAGTAATAATATCTGTTACTTAATTTTCGTGCATCTTGCAATATTCACCTCTTCTGTCTGAAGATTGCAGGATTTCTGGAAATTTCAGTTACAGATATCATTACTTTGTACTTGAGTAATACTACTTTATATATATATATATATATATATATATATATATATATATATATATATATATTTTATATTTTTTATATTTATTTAATTTATTTATTTATTCATTTATTCATTTATCTATTTATTTATGTATACTTAGATATTATTCACTAATATTTTTCTTCGTTCAGCGAAGGAAAATACGAGTAACGTAATGACCGTGTCACCACGAGTTGAAGACAAGTGGTGACACGGTCATCACATCACGATTATTTTCCGAGCTGAACGAAGAAAAATATTAGGCAATAATACACTTTTCATATGCACAAGCCAATAATTCGTTATTTTGCAAAATATAATACTTTTTCGATGACGATTCCGCGTTTAAACTTTTGAACTACTTTAGGAAGAATAACAGTACGCCGTGCACAAGTTGCCATAAAGTAAGTGAGGCTACCCACAATTCTCTATGATCTGTACACACGGAGATCACTCACTGAACTGAAGCAATTTTCTTCTGTACACAGAACATATCGGTCCATATTTCAAAATTATGGCAACATAGTTCTGATAACCATAATTTTCTGATTTCTCACTGTCAATAATGAGAAGATCAACCCCTTTTCCGCAGAGGAGATAGCAATTTTGTAATTTTGTCGACATAGATTTTTGACAGCCATTCACAATATTTTCAAGGAAACTAAGGTAATAAGTTGTATCTGTGTTGGCAAAGGAAGGGTATTGATTTTTTTAATGTTTGTATCAAAGGAAATTTGCATGTCTGACAGGTGGTATGATGAGACCATCTTAGTTGCTGATAACTTTATCTTGACAAGTGTGCAATTTTTAGCACCTCAAAACATCGACTTCTCATTCAATTTACTCTTGAATTTTAATCATAATCAATAATTTAGAAACAAAGTTGTAACAAATAATCCTGAACTTAAATTGTAAGTTTAAATTCTTAAGAAACTGATAAAAGTGAAAACGCCTTTAGCAAAAAATGTCTGAGTGAACAAATCATGGGGCATTGTGGGTAGCCTCACTTACTGTGTGCCCATCATTTCCAGGCGTCCGTCGCGTGCGTGAGCATTCACGTTCGTTCGTGTGTGGAGCAAATGACAGCTCTCGGTCTTCACGTAGGCTACATTCAGCAAAATTATACTCTATTTCAAAGATAGCACAGTCCTAGAAGTTTATCACAGAGGAAGATACGCTTAGCCTATTTTTCGGGAACAAATATCGACTGAATCTCGACGGTGCGAACACTGTAAACTTCGCGCCTGACCCTGTTTGCAATGCTTACGGAACCCACGGTAACGCGATCAACTTCGAGTTCGTTGTTTCCGCAAATTATTTACGTAATTCCTTCGGAATATACAGGCGGTACACTCTTGTGTTTACATTGTTCGGATTATTAGTGTCGTAGTCTGTGAAAATATCGATTTCATTACATAACTTTTGTTTGCGATATTTTTACATCAGACAGAGTTTGATGGCGGGAGAAACATCGGCCGCCATGTTGTTTGCTTACATATTTACGAGCACACCGAAGATCGACAAAAAAGGCCCGACGCACCAAAATTGATGTCATACACGATGGTTGTCGTGACGTAGAACGACCAGAGAATAAATCCCGTATTTTTGCTCGGAGACTACAAATTGGCTTGTGCATGTGATTAATTTATATATTTATGTGTACATTTATTTATTTAGTTAATTATTTATTTATTATTCATTTATTTATTTAGTTCCTCTGTTAGATGACTCGTACTCCCTAGTGCACGCTCGGATGCCCACCAACAGAGAAGCTCGATCAACTGGACATGATGTTTTGCCAGACAATTTTGACCTTATTTTAGTGAGATCTGACTTGTACTTGGCAGTTGCAAGCACGACCGAGAATGCAGTTTACGGCCCTTTGGAAGGTACTTTTGCGACACAAGATGTTGACGTTGGCAATGGTGTGTTGCTTGGAGTGAGTGAAACAAACGGACTTCAGATCAAAACATCGATGCTTACTGACGATTGGGATTCGGTACCAAACAGTTGTTGTGTGACTCGTGTTGCGTGGTATGGGCACCAAATTATTGGTGTAAACTACCAGAAAATGCTGGTTTTGCGAGGAGATGTGTCAGCTAATTGGAAGGTGATTGAAAACAGTGGAGGTGTCCTATCAGTCGTCTACACAAATGAGTTTGGCATTCTTTGCCTTTTATTAGACGGTGAACAAGTACTTCAAGCCAGAGTTGACCCGTTCGAGTGGATTAATGGAAATGCTTTCGTATTGCGAAGACGTTCAGTTGATTTTACGATTGTTCAAGGTGGACTAGCCGTCTTGCCAGATACATTCCTCGCTCTATGCGCCGGAGTTTTACCGACATCTTCGTCAAGTGAAAGTGTGACGAGAGGTAAGCAGCAATCAGTAGAGTATGGTGAGAGTCTTACCCTTGAGCACGGTGGTTGTAACTTCTCTCTCAGTTAGTCACTGTTATAAAGAAGTAAATTTCAGATAAAAGAGAAATTACGACGATTCGCACATGAATCACAAAATCTGAGACTTAGGAAAATTATAAATTTAAAAGGGTCTCCTACATGACTCGGAATTGCTGTATACTAGTATATATGCATTTTGATATTTGTAATGACCTTGTTCATTTATGAATATACTTTAACGTGAAAAGGCCACAGCCAACGTTTTACAGTTAATTTGCATTTGTTGTACATCTTACATTCCTAACTAGGGAATCAAATTGTTAGATTAGTGACTGTTTTCGTGCGATGTCAACAATTTTCTTCCAATTTAATAGTGTCAGTGTTGAACGCTATCTCGGACGCGCTTCTGCAAGTTTTGGAGTGTGTGCACTGCACACGTCCGTACAGAGCGCGCACGAGACTTGTTCTGACACTGGTCCAATGAGTACCTTGTTCAACAGTAAACGCACAGATACAGCTGCAGGGAATGGGGCGCCTTAAAACGGTACGTTTTATGGAACGGGCGTTACGTACGGCTTTTTAGAGCACGCAAAATTATATTGTTCTCGATGGTAGATGTATAAACAACGTATTGTATTGTATTGTATTGTATTGTATTGTATTGTATTGTATTGTATGTATGTATTGTATTGTATGTTGTATTGTATTGCATTGCATTGCATTGCTTTGTATTGTATTGTATTGTATTGTGTTGTGTTTTGTTGCGCTGTACTGTACTGTACTGTACTGTACTGTACTGTACTGTACTGTACTGTACTGTACTATACTGTACTGTACTGACTGTACTGTGTTGTACTGTACTGTACTGTACCGTTTTCAATTAGAGTACAATTTACTCAGCATCAGTTGATAGTCTGACGTAGCGTAAATAACACCTAATGCTGTTTAAACATGCCAAACAGATGTGATTGGGTAAAATTAACCGATTTACATAGACCAATGCAAAGAATTTTGCAAATTATGAATAAACCTTAAATCCTCTCGTGACCTTATTTTTATGTTAGGAAAAGTTTGAAAGATTGTCTTCACATTGACTATACGATGTTTCTACAGAAGACAACAAGGCATGCACGACAGCTTCTCCATATCTAATTGACCACCGTGAGAAAAGATGACATAACTGAAAGAGGTCACACGGGAAGAACTTTTTATGATACAAAATGTTATAACATATCATCACAACAACCATAAAACGAACTGTGACTTTTCGCAAATAGTAGGACTGCTTAATATCATGTTGAATGTTGACTCAACCCGTTTCCAGTTATTGTGGTTTGCATACATTCAATGTGGTTTGCATACATTCAATGTAGTTTGTATACATTCAATGTGACCACAGCATCAGATAGGACAAAGATATCGGCATATATATGCAGATCAGGGCCACGCATTGCTGTATTTCGTTCACATATTTCCAACCGAACTCCGTCTTTCATATTCATGACATTCGGACCATTGCCATAAATATCGGCGTTCTTTAAACTACGCAAGTAGATGAACAGGCAAGACCACTTCTTCAGGAAAACAGGCTCATCCAATTCAATTACGCATGTGCCTCTTCCTTTCATAAAGCAATGGCGAGCCTCATTGACGTACCGGTAGTAGGCAAAAACAGTTTGTCGTATGAGATCTTCATCCTTTATGGTTTCATATCTCATCTGGATGTTTGTAAACCACTAAATGGTGTAACCACTGAAAGGTCTGAGCTCAAAATCAATTGATCTATTGGACACATTTTCATCTCCCACTCAAGGTGACTGCCAGATAGACTGCTCCGTTGTCAGTTATATAAGGATGCCACATGCAATGGCATATTTCCGCCATATGCTAGAAACAATAAATTATCGCATCTCTTGTCCCAAATTGCATATTAAGTAAACAAGGCCATATAGGGTCTTATAGTTCTTTCCTTATTAGGCCTTAAAGTATCTCTGATTCCATTACATCTCCCCTGTGTGAGTACTTGTGAATTTACAGTACATTTGTCGACATTTGGTATTACTCTATTATTGTAGTGGCCAGTAATTTCAAGTCAAGGACCAAGACAAAGGTATCAAGCGTGGCGACAACAAAACTCTCTGTGACCATCGCACATACACTATTTTTATGGGTGTGCCTGTCTTTGTCGATAAAGACCAGATGTGAACTGAATTTGCTCACGTTTTTCTTAACAGGTTCATTACATATGGGTACGTTTCATAGAACAACCAGATATCTGTTCTATCATTATATGGAGCAGTTTTCATCAACTTTCCCACAGTAGGCTTGAAGTTAGTTGACTAATTACAAAAGTTTATTTAATATGAAAATGAACTCTTAATTAACTTGACACTGCTCAGTGCTTTATTTTACAAGAAGATGTCTGTCGGATTGACATCTGTAGCTCGTTTCAAATTTAATGCTGTAATTTCGGAGTAGTATCACCAATTAAAAAAATCATTAAATATGCACATTAACCATTAATGATGGGGACAAGGCTCAATGCTACATGGGACCATTAGGTATTTATCAGATCAATATATGTAGCAAATTATGAAATAATTTCCTTTCTTTGAATTTGGTGCCATAATTTCAGAGCTATATCACTAAACACAAAGTGAATTCAATACGTCTATGGCTCCTTAATTTACTTCAAACTGCTAGATGCTTTACAACACATTATCTGCATCAGATTTCATCAAATTGGTGCAGTTATTACGAAGTTGTATGACTAACTAAAAAGCTTCATAAAATATTCAAATCTGCTGTTTATTAACTTGACACTGCTAAGTGTTTAATGGACAATTAGATGTCAGATCAATATCCGCAGTAGGTTTCACCAAATTTTGTGTCATAAATCCAGAGTTATATACTAAATTACAAAGTCCATTAAATATGTAATGAACCCTTACATTACTGCGCACTTTTAAATGTTTAAAACACAGTTAGATATCTGTCCAGATCAGTATCTCCAGAAGATTTCATCAAGTTGGTGCAATTATTTTGGAGTTATATGATTAATTGAATATCTTCATAAAATACGCAAATGAGTTGTTTATTAGCTTGACACTGCTCACTGCTTCATGGATAGATATTTAATAGATCGATATCTCTGGCAGGTTTCACCAAATTTCGTGCTATAATTTCAGAGTTATATGACTAATTACAAAGTTCATTAAATATGTAAATAAACCCTTAATTAACTTCACAACAATTAAAGCTTTTCCACACACTCAAATATCTCTCAATTCAATATGTGCACCAGATTTCATCAAATTTGGTGCAATTATTTCGGAGTTATACATGCCAAGATTCCCGGCAAAAATGCTGTAGATTCAAAATCTTTTCCATATGAAAAGATACCTTACTTGAGGTGTGAACTGACTGTCAATCGGTGATTGATCTACAAATATCACGGTTGGTGTCATATTCACAAACATTGTGATCTTTTGTTCTTCTTGCTCGGTAGTTTATTTACTCTCTGGGGAGTCATAAGCCATTAATTCGGCAACGCGGAAATTTTCCGCTTTTTAGCGGATTAGCCTAGATACATGGTTTGTGGCCAATCCCCTTATGTATGACTAATAAGAAAAATCATAAAATATGCAAATGAATTATTTCTTAACTTGATACTGCCCTATGCTTCTCAGTACAGTTATATATTTATCAGATCAATATTTGTAATAGGAATAATCAAATTGCTGCCGGATTTAAGGAGTTTTATCACTTGTTACAAAAGTTCATAATATATACAAAATGACACTCACAGTATCATCATAATGTTCTAATATTGTCATCTGTAAAAAGTTTCATTAAATTTTGTGCAGTATTTCTTCATATGTGTCGACACTGTCTTCATAGGAAACCATTTATGAAAAAATGATAGCTCAGAACGTCGTTAATATGCAAGCCACAATGACCAAAATTTTATCAGTTTTTACAATGAATATATGTCACTTGTCTACCAAATCTGACTAGAATCCATTCAGGCGTGTAACAGCTTTCGTGTAAAACGACAGACTGACAGACAGACAGACAGATACACACACGGACAGACAGATATCTCTTGGAGATTAGCTCACGTGTGTGAACATGTGTGCTAATAAGTTGTCAATTCTATTTTGCCTTTGTTCCTCCTATAATCCTACTGCTCTACTGTGTTTTAAAAGATTTGTAATACACATTTTTTTCATACATGGGATATAAATAATAACTAGATTTGAACTGAATATTCGCACGTGTCTTACGACAGGTTCGATTCATAAATAGTAGTAGGCTTCACAGAACAATCATATATATGTTATATCACTATATGTAGCAGGTTCCATCAACATTCACACAATACTCTCAGAGTTAAATCACTAATTATAAAAACTCTATTTCATTTGCAAATGAGCTGTTTTTAAGATATCAATGGACAATTAGATATCTATCAGATCAACATTCGTAGCACATTTCATTAAATTTAATGCTGTAATTTTAGAGTAATAGCACTACTTACAAAGTTCAAGAAATATGTAACCGAACCCTTCATTACACTGTTCAATGTGTCATAGCACAATTAGATATTTATGAAATCGATAACTGCAGCATGTTTTACAAAATTTGGTGCCGTAATTTCAAAGTAATATACCTAATTACAAAGTTCATAACATGCAAATGCACCTTGATTAACTTCACACTACTAAATGCTTCACAACACAGTAAGATATCTGTACCATCAGTATTTACAGCAGCTTTATCACATTTGGTGCATTTATTTCGGAGTTATGTAACGAATTATAAAACTTTATACTTAATAACTTGACACTGTTCAATGCTTCTCATAACAATTAGATATCTATCAGATCAACATTTGAAGTACGTTTCATCAAATTTAATGCTGTATCCAGTGGGCAAAATGCTTGATATACAACAACATAAACATATATACTGATTCTGTACATTTGTCAAATATGTTAAGTATACACGTATGTATACTAATACAAGATGTGAACTTAATGTGCTCACGTGTTTTAAAACAGGTCCGCTAATAGTAGTACACTTCACAGAGCAATCAGATATCTGTTACATCGTCATATGTAGCAGGTTTCATCAACTTTCGCATAGTACTGTCAGAGTCAAATCACTTATTACAACAATTAATTTAACATGCACGAGAGCTGTTAGTGTTAAACTGACACTGCTCTATGTTTCATGGGGACAATAAGATATTTATCAGATCAATATGTAGCACAGTTCATCAAATCTAATGATGTAATTTTGGCGTATTATCACTAATTACAAAGTTCATTAAATATGCACAAAACTTCACAAAACTAAATGCTTTACATCACAGTTAGATATTTGTCGAATCAGTATCTGAAGCAGATTTCATCGAATTTGGTGCAGTAATTTCGGAGTTATATGACTAATTACAAAACTTTATAAAATATGCAAATCAGCTATTTATTAACTTGACACTGCCAAATGCTTCTAAGCACAATTAGATAAATATATTATCAACATTCGTTGCATGTATCATCAAATTTGGGGCAGGAAAATCATTTTTTTCACTATTTACAAAAGTTCATTAAATATGCAAATGAGCAGATAGTTGACATGACACTCATTGTATCATCATAATGTTCTGTGATTGTCATCTGTGAAAAGTTACATGAAATTTTGTGCAGTGTTTCTTGATATATGTAAACACTGTCATTACCGTCTTCATAAGGAAACCGTTATACGAAAAAAAGATGATATTGTATAACTTCATTAGTATGCAAGCCACACTAAACAAAATCTAATCGGTTCTTGCAAGTAGAATATGGTACCTGTCTACTAAATCTGATTTGAATCTGTTAAGGCGTTTTGAATTATCATATAAAAAGACAGACAGACAGACACACACACACACACACACACGGACAGACAGACAGACATCGCTATGACATTAGCCCACGTGTGTGAACACGTGAGCTAAAAATGCAAAATTATACAGTGTACACTTGGTGTGCAAAGATCTGCATACTTATGATCTGCATAGATTCACGTTACGCATTCAACGTATTGGAATGTTCCACGTATAAAGACAAACGTTGCGTATGCAATTAATAGAGAGGTTCGGCTACACGTTTTACGCGAACCATGAACGCGTAACGTCACGAATTTCTGCGATACAATGTCATCGACTTGTGCGTACGTTCTTCACGTACACGGAGCCGGCGTTGCGTATTTACGTGAAGACAGCTGTTTTCACGTAATTTGTAAACATGTAAATTTATTCTCATCTTTAGGTATCAAAACATGGTAAAAACTGTGAATCATTCATGCAGTTGTTAGTTGGATATATGATAGTGACATCCTCAAAGACATTCATGTATTTTCGTTATTTTTATGTGCAATTTCTTCGTCGATTTGCGGCATACGGGCAAACCATTGAGCTATCCCTGTAGTGATGCGGAAACAGACTACGCGGACCCAAGCCGGGCCGAATCATTTTTTGCGCGTGCCACAAGAACGGTTGGCGTAATGCGTAGCCAAACGGACTTTTCCACGCGAATGTGTACGCCAACGTGGATTCTACGCGTTCACGTTCTCGTAAAACGTGTAGCCGAACCTCTCTAATTTTGTGTTCCATATACGTCAACCATCGAGAACAATAGAATTTTGCGTGCGCTAAAGAAGCCGTACGGAACGCTCGTTCCGTAACACGTACGGTTTGAAGGCGCCCATTCCCAGCTGCTGTATCTGCACATTCACTGTTGAACGGTTTCAAGGGACTCATCGGAACAGTTCCAGAACATGCTCGCGCGCGCTCTGTACGTACGTGTATAGTGCACACACACAATCCAGAACTTGCAGAAGCGCGTCCGAGATAGCGTTGTACATTTGCGCTTTAAATCGGAAGAAAAATTGTTGTCAAAGCGTTTGATGTCCCAGTCAAGAATGTAAGATGTATAATAATAAGGTTAATATTATATAGGGCTCAGCCCTTGGTGTCGCGCCAGGCGTTGAGATTAAAAATGTTATTTGTATCGATTCATAATTAGTAATCATAAAGGATAAAATAGAATTAATTGTTACTTTCTATATACGTTTGTACAAGTATGACCCGTTTACCCTCTGATGACAGTTCACGTACACGATGTCAGACACTGTAGGCCTAGGTATAGATTTTCTGTTATGTGTAAAAACGTTTGACACAAATTTGCATTCCATGATTACTATCTATTGTGTTTAAGGAGGGACGTATTGTGCCATCATTAACTTTGCAATAGTAACTGTACCGCCCAACTTCCGATATTGTAAGCTGAAAACCAGCGTTACTTCTAAAAACGGGTAAATTTTGCACATAGTTATTGACACAGAGGGCGCCTTTCTAAGATTCAATCCCAGCATTCTTTGCGAATGTTCTCGTTCATGTGCACGACAGTTTTCTCGCTGCTTTTAATTTTTAGGCGTGATAAGAATTTTTGTATCAGCGACAGGGTGGATAATAATATTACTCGCTAATAAAAAAAGATATATTTTATCAATGGCATGTAAAAAATAATAGAGAGCACGTTTCCAATTTGTTATTTACGAGCACTCAAAAAAACATGGCGGCGCCCACGAAATATTATGAATACGCGAATGCGTAGTCAGTAAGCGCTGGTGCGACTATTAAGAAAATACCGCAAAGGGTGTACTCGGACATTGGCGCCGCGCATCGCCCTCCGCTTTGCCTCGGGCAATACGCTACGCCAATGTCCTCGTGCATCCTTTGCGGTATTTTCGCAATAACTTCATAATATAATCACTTTAATCACTTTAATCACTTTATTGCATAACAACACACTTCGGAAAGTGCAGTATAGCAAGAACAAATTTAAACTAAATATTTCATACAACATTGTTTCTATGTCTTTACCTGCAGCTGCTGGGGGAAACATAGTGTTTGCAATATATTACATGAGAGACAGCGTATCATACGAATATATACTAAACTCATATCAAGCACTTTGTCCACTGCATTTTGCTGTAGGCCCTAATATCTCTAATTATCATACCTGCTATGCCTGTATTGCCATTCTCCTATCGTTTAGACGGTATGGATATGATCCTGTATTTAAACATGTAAAATACGAATTATATTATATCATGCTACCATGCGTCATTCTGATTGGACAAGAGCTTACTCTACCGATGCCAAAATACTGTTTTAGCACTGATAGCAGTGGTTAAACGGGCCCCCCGTAACCAGCATTTTCAAAATTGCCTAGTCGGTGCATTTGAACGATGTATCTCTGACCTTAACCCTTTGACTGCCGTAATTGTTCCAAGCAAAATTTTGGTGACACATTTTTACCACTTTTTATGATTTTTTCTGTATTTTTTGATAATTGTGGACCAAATGGATCACATTTCATTGGCTACAGTTTGTTATTAAAGTTTTGACAAAAATCTGATAAAATTGACTGGAGCATATTTTCTAAAGGTGACAAAAGTGGACTTTGGCGCTCATAGGGTTAAACCGAAACAGTCGGCGACTGCGACAAATATCGTTGTGTCAGCGTCCAGCTCTCGCTGAATCAGGCAACACACTCTGCTCAACAGTTCATAACAGTTGCCGTAATCTCATGTCTGGATTATTTCAAAACTGCACGTTTTGGTACAAATTATCCATCCAAAATATCCATCAAAATAGAACCTGCAACCTCACTGCACCCCCCCCCCCCTTCTGTCTGAATGTTGCGACGGTTGGCGCATACCATGCTATATTAATCTTTACGGCCCTGATACGGGTTTTGCGGACCGAGGTTGTACGGCGGAAGGGCCCGAGCGTGCGAGGGCCCGTACGCCGTGCGACTGAGGTAATTGTAAAAACCTTTGTCGACATCTTAATATTTAAATTGTTCGCTTTAAAAGTGGGCCATAAACCCGACATTGAAGCTGAATGGCCCAACGGGGAATAATATCAAGAAGTGATGCGGTTGTCATCACTTCTTAGCAACCAACTTTTTATAAGTACAGCCAGGAACAAGCAAGGTCGATTTCAGTTGATTTCGTCGCTAATGTCGGAGCGTCCGTGGGACAACAGTCATAACCAACCCATGAATGTATGATAAAGGGGTAATTATTAAGTTCGTTAAATATGCAAATGATTTGGAGCAGTTATATCGAAATTATATGACAAATTACAAAAAATCATAAAGTTTGCAAGCGTGCTATTAATTAATTGACACTGCCACATGCTTCTGAAATCACAGTTTTTTTCACTGTTTACAACAGCTCATTAAATATGCAAATAAGCAGATAATTGACATGACACTCACAGTATCATCATAATGTTCTGAGATTGTCATTTGTGAAAAAAGTTTCATGAAATTTTGTGCAGTATATCTTGATAATGTCGACACTGTCATTGCCGTCTCCATAGGGAAACAACCCTCATGCGAAAAAAAAGATATATCACAACTTCATTAATATGCAAGCCACACTAACCAAAATGTAATTAGTTCTTGCAAGTAGCATATGGTAACTGTCTACTAAATTTGATTTGAATCTGTTAAGCCGTTTTTGAGTTATCGTGTAAACAGACAAACAGATAGACATACAGACACATACACACAGACAGAGAGACATACATCGCTATGACATTAGCCCACGTGTGTGAACAGGTGAGCTAAAAATGCAAAATTACAGTGTACACTTCGTGTGCAAAGATCTGCATTACACATACTTGATCTGCATAGATTTACGCTACGCATTCAACATATTGGAACATTCCATGTACAAAAATTACGTTGCGTATGCAATTTGTTCCATATAAGTCAATATACGAAAATATACTAAACGCACATCAAGCATTTTGTCCAGTGAATTTTGCAGTAATACCAGTAATCATCATACCTGCTATGCCTGTATTGCCATTCTCCTATTGTTTAGACGGTACTGATATGAAACCGTATTTAAACATGTTAAAAAACGAATATATTTTCACTGTAACCGAACTACTCACAGCTACGCGTACGCGTGACCTTCGCTGGTATGCATGACCTTCGTTGGTATGTGTACAGCGGAGCAAATAAGACAAATGACAATCCGAAACGTCAATATGATTATGGTCAAATATTTTTTGCAGTCAGTTCATGAGTACTACACTTAGGCTTAAGTACAGTTATACAAAAAACATACAATCAAACGCATTGAAAATTTAAAATTTATACCATTTGCCGACACCTGTCATCGTTCACGGCGGTCCAATACGGTGCAGTGTTTTCATATCATCTCCGATGTTGAAGATTGGGATACCGATTGACAAAACATCTACTACTTACCAACCAAGTTGTTTATAAGTTCAGCCAGGAGAAAGCAAGGGAGATTTCAGTTGATTTTGTCGCTTATTTCGGAGCGTCCGTACGACAACAGTCATAACCAAGGCATTCATGTATGATAAAGGGGTTATTACACGAAGTTAGGGCGGTATTCGAGTGATGCCACGGGTCAAAATACGTCACATCACTCGAATACGACGCGGTATCGCCCACACTACCAAATGCTGTACACCATAATTTGCCACTGCATAAAAACCCAATAATACTTATTGTATTAGCATGGATTATTGCCTATATATTATAAAGATGAATACAGTCAAGAATCCATTTTTTGTATTCAGCAAGCCTGTATTCATGTGGATTCATGTGAATTCACGTGTATTATACTATAATACAGGCTAATTATTAATGTGAATTTATCTGAATTATTTTGTTTTCATGCATTGTGCATATCTGTCGGATCACACGACAATTAAATATTTATCGTTTGAATATCTGTACCAGGGTTTCACGAAATTTGGTGTCATAATTTTAAGTTATATCACTATTAAAAATTTCATTAAATATGCAAATGAATCCTTTTAAAACTTCACACTACTCAATGTTTCCAACACAGTCAGGTATTGTAGAGTCAGTATCTGCAGGAGATTTCCTTAGATTTCGTCCGGTGTTTTGGAGTTATATGACTAATTCAAAACTTCAGAAAATATGCTAATGGGCTTGTCATTAACATGACACGGCCCAATGCTTCTTAGTGCAATTAGATATTCATCAGATCATATATGTAGTAGGTTTGACAGAATTAGGTGCCGTAATTTTAGAATTATATAACTACTTACAAAATTCATTTATTTTGCGAATGGCCCCTTTATTTACCTCGCACTACTTAATGCTTTACACCACAGTTAAATATCTGTCGGATCAGTACCTGCAGCAGATTTTATCAAATTTGGTGAAGTTATATCGGAGTTAAATGACTTATTACAAAGCTTCATAAAATATGCAAATGAGGTTTTTATAAACTTGTCTCTTCCAAAAGCTTCTCAGTACAATAAGTTATTTATCAGATCAATATCAATATCTGTAGCAGGTTTCACTGGATTGAGTGCAGTAATTTTAGAGTTATATACCAAATTACAAAGTTCATTATATATGCAAAACGGACCTTCATTAACTTCACACTATTATATGCTTTACAACAAAGTTAGATAACTGTAGGATCAGTATATGCTGCAGATTTCATCAAATTACGAGCAGTCATATCGGAGCTAAATGACTAATTACAAAACTCCTTTAAATATGCAAAGGAGCTTTTTATTAACTTGACACTGCCTAGTACTTGTCAGTACGATTTGATATATTATATCAGATAAATATTTTTTGCATGTATGATCAAATTGGTGCAGAAATTTCGAAGTTTTGTTACAAATTAAAAAAAAAATTCTGTGCAAATGAGCAGCTAATTGACATGACACTCAAATAGTCGTTATAATGTTCTGAGATTGTCATCCGTGTAAAGTTTCATGATTTTCTGTGCAGTATTCCTTGATATATATCTCAATAGGGAAACCATTATATGAAAAATGATATTGCAAGCCATACTAAACAAAATCTAATCCGTTCTTGCAATTAGCATATGATACCTGTCTACTAGATCTGACTTGAATCTGTTCTGGCGTTTTCGAGTTATTTTTAAACAGGCAGAAAGACACACACTCACGCACGCACACACACGTACAGACAGACAGACATTCATCGCTATGACGTTCGCTCACGTGTGTGAGCACGTTAGCCAAAAAGATGAAAGGGGAAAACATTGATCTCGAAAAATAAATTGATGATGCTTATGATTAAATACGTTGATAAGTAGATGGCATTAAGATGATTTTTATGGTTAACGCAGATGTGCGAGATGGAAAATTATATGACAAGCTGAGCTTACAAATAGACAAAAAAATTCTATTTAGAGAGCAAATTCATTACCAAGAAGAGTATGTGTGACCTGCTCCATATCACATCAACAGAAACGATAACCCCGTAAGAAATTGGATCACTGATTGAACTCATATAATTGAAAGCAAAAGTAATTAGACAATTGATGCGATCTACAGTAATCCAATGATAATGGTTAGAAGGAAATCAAGAATACAGAGCTGTCGATGACGACCAACGGATTGCAAATAAGACAGATTATGAGCTTTGCAATGATTGGGATAACAAATCGAAGTGTTTTGCCTGATGGCACGCTTGCAGAGCTAACACCCAACCTTCAGGCAGATTAAGCAAAAGATTGATAACCGAATTGAAATGCAGCATGAAGATTTTGATATCCCCCTTGAAAAGATGACTGCCAATTATTCATTGCGGCAGGCTGTTGGGATCCAGATCTTAGCCTGCAGGGTCAGTCTTTCAAATGGAAAGGACTGGCAAAAGCTTCAATGATAGTTGCAGCAATCGCACTTGTCTATGAGGGGATGGTGGTCCTGTTAATAGTGGGGCTGGGTCCGGAGACACAGAAACAGACGTCAGAACAATTTGGACGCTAGCTAAAATGGAGGCTGAAAGATCAGCAGCAGTCATACCAAGATTTTGTCGGGCAGATGCGTGTGCTATATTGAAAACTTTTTGACGTGTACATGTTTTAAGTTCCGTTTGAGATTTTCTATGAATAATTCTTACTACACTGACTTTGTCTGTGGTAAATATGCCAATGGAATAGGCGCCAGAGCGTTGAAATAGATTCTAAAATTGTGCAATCTATTTTTGATATCATTTACTTTCTGCCACGTTGCAAATTGTTTAAGGCTTTTGTTCATGATTTCCCCCCTTGATTACAAGAATCCATAGCCACCACTCCGTTGATATCCTTTGTGGCTCTGTAAAGGACTCTTCCATTTACCACTCATAGCAATGTCTAATTCAAAGACATAAATAATACAAAAAGTACCTGACATCGACATGTTACTACAGCTTAACAATGATAGGCCTAGTCTTTTATAATAACTGTGGGCGCGGAGATTTCAACATATTTCAGTAGCCTGCACTATTGGGTTTCAAGGAGACACGTATGAGGAACACAAAAATAATAGCGACATTAACCCCACTTCTATGAAAATTTATAGTTTACCATGGCGATTGACGTGGATTTAGACGTATCCTCACGTATGATATGTATGAACTTTGAAAGCCTGTCGGAAAAGGCGCTGCGCATCATGAACAATCCTATCTTGAATGACTGTAGTGGCACATTGGCTTACTCTTACTGCCCTTTCAGACTGTAGTTGAGATAACTAGGGGTAGTTCTTCAAAGATATGAATAGCATCAGTATTCATATTCCCAAACTCTGTATGGATGCATTCGCAATAACAGTCTTCCATAATGTCATTATAACAACTTGGAAATTTCTTCTGATACGCTGCAAGGAAAATCAGGTTTCCCCCACTGCATCTAAAAGAGACCATTCAAGAATTCTAGCTGTAGTTTACATTAAAAGAGAGCAGATTCTATAACTGGAAGAAAAACAACAAAACTCTTATTTATTTTTGTCTGCGGGCTAAAAGATCACACCAGATCTGGTAAAAAATTATGTTCCGTTCAGTCAGATAAAAAGGCGATAAATTGTTTATGGTCCGCATGTGCAGTAAATAGGTCAATAGACCTCCACGTTGTTCCTTGTTCTGAAGAGATATATTTTAGTTTTTCAGTATTTTTCAACCCTGTTAAAGGTAGCGTGTCCTGCTATTTCATCTTCATAGAATGTTTATAATATCTATTTATCATGTAAGTTTTTTATAATGCACACCTGTCAGATGGTGTCTGAGTAAAGCACTGATGAATCATAAAACTCTCTTCTTTCCAGCGTTGAAAGTATCCTTTCTCGAAACACCATCTGCTTTTGTTAAGCGAAATTTCTCACCGATGTTAAACTTTTGCTTTCTTCTCAGACTAGCCAGGGCGTGGCCAAAATTTGCTTCAAATGCCAGGTGGTCGTTAGCTGTCATAATATCTTATGTTCCACAGGAATATTTTGCGTTTTGTTCAGTTGTTGTGCAAACTGTTTACCAGGCAGTCTTTGTGAATTTAAATATTCTCATATTTTAGATTCATTTTACTCTACTTTTAAACCTATTCCAATCCTAAAATAGCGTCACATGTTTCCAATGGCAAGAAAAAACAATATTTGGTCAACAGTACTCCCTTTAAGCTATTGTATAGTTTTTATTCATATAATGCGCACCAGGACAATGTAGCAACGTAATTACGAATTCGAAACTGCTTGCTTAGTGTGTGAAACCAAGTGGAACTGCTGTTACACAAAAAAGTGAAAAATAGGGAAACCAGCAACACAGAATGTCACGAGAATTAAACTAAAACGGTCACTCTATACTACTCATAGAGCCATTTGAAATCACTTCTGTTTGCATTCATTGCCCAAACACTTTGAGTTGCGCAAGCGCCATTTACTATTTATTGTCGTATGAATGAAAGTATTATTGTCACATTTTAATTGACATATAATACTGCTCAGTTCGATTTGGTAACGTATAATCTTAAGCCCATGAGTAATCTGGTATGGGAGGAAGCTCATCGCATCTGGCAGAATTATATACAAATGGATATCATATAGTTATTATGTGTATTATGGGTCTTCATCGTTAGGGTTCCTTTTGGTAGCTCTCTTTTGAAACAAGACGTATTTGATAATGACTCTGATGACGATTATTCCTTTGTTACTATATTTAGAAACTGGCAGTGGCACCCCGATATGGACGATTTGGAAGACAATGACGGTATGTACAATATCGACGTTTGTTCTCATTTGTTATGCCTTCTCGCTGAACTCTTGTCATGAAGTTATATTATAAGTGGAGACGGAAAATAATATAGGTACATTATAT